>NW_013759856.1:0-936 GCF_000517525.1 Limulus polyphemus
CTAAAGATGAGTATGGTGGTTAAAAATTCTGTAACTTAGGTTACAACTAGTTTTCATGGAGTAGTTGTACCAAGTAAGGCTAAAGATGATTATGTTTGTTATAAATTCGATAACTAGAGTTACACCTACCTGTTCGTGGAGTTGTTATACCAAATAACACTAAAGATGAGTATGGGGTTACACATTCGGTAACTAGAGTTACACCTAGGTTTTCACGGAGTAGTTGTACCAAGTAAGGCTAAAGATGAGGATGGTGGTTATAAATTCGGAAACTAGAGTTACACCTAGGTGTTCATGGAGTAGTTGTACCAAATAAGGCTATCGATGAGTATGGTGGTTATAAATTCGGTAACTAGAGTTACACATAGATATTGATGGTGTCGTTTTAACAAGTAAGGCTAAAGATGAGTGTGGTGGTTATAAATTCTGTAACTAGAGTTACACCTAAGTGTTCATGGAGTAGTTGTACCAAGTAAGGCTAAAGATGTATATGGTGGTTATAAATTCGGTAAGTAGAGTTACACCTAAGTTTATGGAGTAGTCGTACCAAGTAAGGCTAAAGATGAGTATGGTGATTATAAATTTGGTAACTATAGTTACACCTAGGTGTTCATGTAGTAGTTGTACCAAGTAAGGCTAAAGATGAGTATGGTGGTTATAAATTCGGTAACTAGAGTTACACCTACCTGTTCGTGGAGTTGTTATACCAAATAACACTAAATATGAGTATGGGGGTTACTCATTCGGTAACTAGAGTTACACATAGGTTTTCACGGAGTAGTTGTAGCAAGTTAGGCTAAAGATGAATATGGTGATTATAAATTTGTTAACTATAGTTACACCTAGGTGTTCATGTAGTAGTTGTACCAAGTAAGACTAAAGATGAGTATGTTGGATATAAATTCGGTAACTATAGTAACACCTATGTATTTATGG
>NW_013759857.1:0-936 GCF_000517525.1 Limulus polyphemus
AAAAATTGTTATTTTACGGTGATAATCTTGTTTTCTTGTGCCCAATAATGCATAATTTCATTTGATAAACACGTTTAGATTGAATGGGAATTTATAATCAGTCACAAGAACGTCGAATCTGAATCACTTGAAAAAAACACGGGGGTGCTTAACTTTTTTCCAGGTGTATAGTATCTTGAGTTTAATTACACTGTAATGTTCAGATACGATGTAAGATGAGTATTTAAGTTAATAGAGTAATACTCTAAGAAAACGTATCGTGATTTTTTAAGATAAATTATCTGTGAAAAATAAAACTGGAGCAAATGTTCAGTTACTTTTAGAATTTACAAGTTTAATTAATAATATTTGAATGTTTATATATCTCTAGTATAGTTGAAGATAAAGATTGGAAAATGACGAGAAAAAATCAAAGTAGAAACTGAAAAGTAAATACAAGACCAAGAATATTGATTATAAAACCAAAACCAAATATGAATAATTCAGAGAAATGTTACAAACAGTGATTAGAAAGCTGAAGCACGTGACCAAACGTTTATAAACAAAAAAGTTATATGGATGCAAATGCACAAAATAAACACAAGAAAGTCATGATCTGTAGAATTATAAACGGACTTTTCTCTACGTTAAAATACTTTTATTGCGAGCTTTCGGCTCACTTACCGGAGCCTTAATGGGCAACAATGCACTGAGCGAAAAAAAGTCGTTAAACTATGGAACACTGCTTTAAAATATTGTTACGACAGCGGAAGTCACGGAACGCTGGGAGCATGTGCGCTGGAGTTTCTAGAAGGATCGTGACTTATCGGGGAACCTCACGAATGTCCCAGCGTTTGCTAGACGCCCTCTTTTTTAGCATATAAGCCGGAGATAGATTGAAGAGAAATAATTGATAATTGAGACAAGCGAACAGTAGGCACCGTAAGTACCGTGTGT
>NW_013759858.1:0-936 GCF_000517525.1 Limulus polyphemus
TCCAAAAGGCGTATGACAGTTTCAAGTAGCCTATAACCTTCTTACACATCTATAATACAAAGAAAAAAAGTTTCATCGAAAACGGTGCACTCGTTTTCCCGTGAAAAGCGAACAAAAACACGTCCGCGAACGTTACCGGCAGACAAACAGACAGACAGAAATTGAGAGAAGGCTTGTTTCGGCTTCTCTGGTGTATGAAACGTGAAGATATGCAAAAATTACACTATTCTAAGCAATGTACAGACAAAACTCTTATTTTTATTTATATAGATAGTCTCCATTCTTATCGATAACCAGGCTGTTAATGCCCTGATTGAAGAAATCATTTGGCTTTGAAGCAAAAAAAACATGTTGACGTCCTCTTTAACACCTTCCATATTTGCATACGTTTTCCCATTAAGAGGGTTTTGCAGCGAATGAAAAAGATGGTAATCTGATGGTGCCATATCTGAAGAATATGATGGGTGGGGGAGAACTTCCCAACCCAACTCTATAATCTTGTGTTGCGTCAAACGAGCCACATGTGGACGTGCATTGTCGTGGAGAAGAAGAACACTTTACTGATTGATAAGTGAACGGCGTTTCTGATGAAGGGCTTGATTTAAATGTTCCAGTTGCTGACTATAGATCTCTGCATTGACAGTTCGCTGTGGATTGAGAAGTTCGAAATGAATTACTCCTTTGATGTCCAACCAAATGCAAAGCATCACTTTCTATGGATGGAGTCCAGATTTTGGGGTCGGAAGTGGTTTTTGTCTAGGACTGAGCCATTGTTTTTGGAGCATAGAGAACCCATTTTTCATCACCAGTGACAATTCTGTCCAAAAATGGTACACGCGCATTATGCACCAGAAGAGACGAGTAAAAAACGTTGTAAACAATGATCATCGGACAGTTCTTCAGGCACCCAAACACCTTCTTTAAGGAGTTTTCCCA
>NW_013759859.1:0-936 GCF_000517525.1 Limulus polyphemus
GTAAATCCGTCACAGATCAAGTCTGTTTGACTTACTAGAGACATAAAGCATAAAATTAGAGATAAATTCATTAAGTTAAAAAAGTTTAAACTACCAAGGGACGACAGAAAACTAGAAGTTTAGTTAAAATAAAAATTATTAGATCAATAAAGACCTTATGAAAAACAGCTTGCTGGTAAAATTATGAATAACAGCAACGATTTTGCAAGTATTTTAAAGAAAAGCAAGGTATTAAAACGTGGATTGGTTTTGTTTGAAGACAATGAAATTATTGAGCATATAAATGTTTTCCTCCCTTGTGAATACAGAAGAAAGAATAATAGAAACATTCCTTATCCTAAGTATATTGTTATGACAGCGGAAGTCACGTGACGCTGGTAACACGTAATAAGTGTCTAGAAGATTCGCGAAGACGCTAGTGCGTGCTACGCGCTCGTTTTTGATTGTATATGAGCGCGCCAAACAAAGGAGAGGATTATTCGGAACTGGAGTAGCAGAGAGGGAGATTGAAGTTATAGACACCGATAACCACTGTAAGTAAAGTGCGTGAATCGTTGTGAATTATAGCGTGTGTTCAAGTTAAAGTGACTGTGGAAATTAAGTGGTCTGCAAAGTTGTATTGAGAAAGAATAAACTAGTTTTATTTAAGAAAGGACTTGTATCATTAAAGTTTCATCCAAAAGAAATTATACGGGAAATTAACAAACGACCAGAGACATAACAAATTGGTGTCAGAAAGTGGGACAGAAAAGAAAAAAAATGGAAACGAGAAGTGGCAAATCAAACTGCAGCTTAGCAGATTTGATGGAAGCAATACAAGAACAGCAAAAGAAACAAGAAAAAGGAGAAAAGAAACAAGAAGAACAGCAAAAGAAACAAGAAAAAGGAGAAAAGAAACAAGAAGAACGAGAAAATAAACAAAAAGAGAGATTACAA
>NW_013759860.1:0-934 GCF_000517525.1 Limulus polyphemus
CTTAATCTAAACAATGTTCATATTAAAATAAATACATAACAACAAATTCGTTACATCTCATTAGAGTATAAAAAAATTGGCGTTAGACAATTTTTTAACTAAGACTTTATATATATATATATGTATATATATATATATACATTGGCACCATTACATTAAATATAATATATTATCCAAATGATTACAAAACTTCAATAATAATTACAGTGTACAAACACAATCAATACAAAGAACCTTATGATAATAAAATTACATAGTACATGAAAGTACATCAGCATAAATGTTATCAACCCTTGTGACATGGATTATTTTCAAACCATATTCTCATAGTGATAAACTCCAATTTAACAGCCTTATGTTTTGTTTTCCTTTTCTTTCTTTCTTTCCTCTTTTGTTTCTTTCTTTCTTCTTTTCTATCTTTCTTTTCCTTTCCTTCTTCTTTTTTCTTTTTCTCACTTTCTGTCTTTTTATTTCCCTTTTCTGTCTCTTTTTTTCTTTCTGTCTTTTTCTTTGTTTCTTTTCCTTTCCTTCTTTTTTCCTTTCTGTCTCTCTGTCTGTCCTTTTCTTTCTCTCTTTCTTTCTTTCTGTCTGTCTTAGTCTTTCTTTCTTTCTTTTTCTCTCTCTATCTTTCTGTCTTTTTCTTTCCCTCTTTCTTTCTTTCTGTCTGTCTTTTTCATTTCTTTCTTTTTCTTTCTCTCTTTCTTTCTGTTTTTTCTTTGTTTCTTTTCCTTTCCTTCTTTTTCCTTTCTGTCTCTCTGTCTGTCTTTTTCTTTCTTTCTTTCTGTCTTAGTCTTTCTTTCTTTTTTCTCTCTCTCTGTCTTTTTCTTTCTCTCTTTCTTTCTGTCTTTTTTCATTTCTTTCTTTTTTCTTTCTGTCTTTTTCTTTCTTTCCTTCTTTCTTTCTTTCTCTCTTTTTCCTTCTTTCTTTCTTTCTG
>NW_013759861.1:0-936 GCF_000517525.1 Limulus polyphemus
TTTTGAAAACTACTTATATAAGCTACTTAGTACAACAAGATTTGTTATGGTTAACACCTAACGATATCAAATACCATAAAAACTATTTTAATTGTATTTCTTATACAATATTCCGAACAGCCTTTTCTGATTTTGTTTCTATAAATTCTTTTAAAAGTATATAGGAAATTTGAATATTTAGAAAATGCACGAGACTAGTTATCGTTACAATCACACATGGTACGTTCATTTTAGTTAATTATCGTTTAAGAATGTTTCCAGCGTCTAAGTCTTTGTTGGGGCATTTGGAATGTCGTTTTCTGAAATATATATATCTAGCTAATTTTTCAAGTGTTTATGTAGTATCCAATTTGTTCACGTCAATTACCTTTTTAACATGTTTATTTTAATATTTATTGTTTTTGTCGTAATACTCTTTTTATTTAATGTATTTTCTGTAAGTATGATATAGCATGTTTTCCTTTGGTATTTACTGTTATTAGTGTATTTAAAGCTTAATCCTAGTTATTTGGTTTAAAAGCTTTTCTACAGCAAACTATATATTTTTTATATCTAGCTTTAGATTCACGCGTTTTGTCTCTCACTTCACTATGTTCTGAACACCATTTATATAAGCTATTTAGTACAACAAGATTTGTTATGGTTAACACCTAACGATATCAAACACCAGAAGAACTATCTTAATTGTATTTTTAATACAATATTCCGAACAGCCTTTTCTGATTTTGTTTCTATAAATTCTTTGTGAAGCGTATAGGAAATTTGAATGTTTAGAAAATGCATGAGACAAGTTAGCGTTACAATCACACATGGTATGTTCAATTTAGTTAATTATCGTTTAAGAATGTTTCCAGCGTCTTAGTCTTTGTTATGACATTTGGAATGTCATTTTCAGAAATATATATATCTAGCTAATTTTCAAGTTGTTATATCGAT
>NW_013759862.1:0-1322 GCF_000517525.1 Limulus polyphemus
CCCCACCACTGGTTCAGGGTAATATTTAACTACCCTAAAAAAAAAAGAATACGTGCATGATGTAAATGCTACAGGCAATTTCGCCTCAGAATGTAAGACAATTCTGTACAATCAATGTGATGATGTTGACCATGAATCTAATGACTGTCGCATTGGCTGTAAAAAGAGTGTGGTGAAGATCAAGCTTTCAGAACTTGTAATGCCAAAACTTTCTTTGCTGTTGTAAGTAATGATTTGTTTGATGTTAAGCATAGAGCTAAACAATGAGATATTTGTGCACTGCCCACCACGGATATCGAAATCCGGTTTCTAGCGTTGTAAGTCCGTAGACATACCGCTGTGCCACTAAGGGGCTAGAACTATGAATAGATAAATGAAGTACAGGAAAGTATGTTTCAAGACTGTGAAGAGATTATTAAGAAACAGTTGAGAAAGTAGTAATTAATGTAAGTGACAGATTAAGTGCACTGATAAGGGACAAGAGAAGCTAAATTTTACCTTTTCTCTATCTATAACATTAGTTAAGCTATTTAACTTGTGCAGTTATTGAGCGCCAGTTTTGTCACAAAAGCATAGCAACAGTGAAGTATAGGCTTTAAAACAAAATTAAGTTTTAGATGCAAAATGAAAAACGATTTTCGCTAATTATTCGCTATGTACTATGTTTTTCTCCGCTAGGGGACAGGCTGTTCAAGTCAACTCTATGAAAAGGTGAGAAATTATTATTCATATTTTCTAAAATAAATTTGATTACCTTACATGGTTTTCTTACAAAAATAAAAGAACAATGTTTGTCAAATTATCGTAGTTATAAGTAAGAAAGGATCTGTAAATATGGACAACCATCATATGATGAAAATGCAAGCAAACATTTTAAACACCGTTATAGGAAGTCAGTCAAAAGAGGTATATAAATGTCTTATGAGGCTTATACTGGTATCGCTTCTCGGCCTTGGATCTGTGTGAGCGTTTAATTGGTGATGGTGTTCATCGGACTTGAAAACTATATTTGGATTTGTAAGTTGTTTTTGCTTATATTGTTTTGTTTTTGTAGTTGTGTTCGTTTAGAACTCGTTTAAGAGGATTCTTTTTGGGGAGTGCAGGAATGAATACTGCCTCCCCTACCTTCCTGGCACGACCTTGGTCGGTCAGATTTGTCGTCGACCTGGACTCGTTTCTTTCGGCTGTTATAGACTCGTTGTGTGCTTCTCTCGATGGTGATGTTGTGGACTGTCTCCAGCACTTCGGCTCTGGACGCTATGTCGCAACATTGTCTTCTTCTGCTGTTTCCCAGAGGTTACTGGGTCGTGGCTGTTTTCCTC
>NW_013759863.1:0-935 GCF_000517525.1 Limulus polyphemus
AGAAAGAATAAACTAGTTTTAATTTAAGAAATATAACAAATTGGTGTCAGAGAATGGGATGAAAAAAAGAAGAAAAAAATACGAATATAGAAACAAGAGGTGGTAAATCAAACTACAGCTTAGCAGATTTGATGGCAGCAATACAAGAACAGCAAAAGAAACAAGAAGATAGATTACAGCAGTGGCAAGAAAACTGGCAACAGTGGCAGCTCTAACAGCAAAATAAACAAGAGAGATTACAGCGGTTGTTGGAGGAAAAAGAATAGAAACAAGAAGAGAGATTACAACAGCTGTTGGAGGAAAAAGAAAAGAAACATGAAGAACGAGAAAGAGAATGAACAAGAAGAGAGACTTCAACAGTGGCAACTGGAACAAGAAAGGAAACAAGAAAATGGAAAAGCTTGGTAAATTTCAAAGTGAATTAAATACATTAAAGGATGATTTATTGTCTTTTACACAAAGAGGATATATTAGCCATCGACCTAATCAGCCTCAGACAATGGCAACCCCCTTCCAGACCCCGCAGCTAAACCCTAATGCAGACGTCTTCAGTCCTGTCAGAAGTCACATTTCAGACACGAGTGTCAGCAATAGGGGTGATCTAGTACGAAGGAAGCCACAGGAATTCGATGGGAAGCATATAGAGCACAATTTGGGCTCCTGGCAGAAATGAATGGATGGACAAAGGAGCAGAGGGCAGTGTACCTGGCAAAGAGCTTGAAGGGACAACCACTTGAAATACTTGGACAGTTGTCAGCAGACAACAGGCACAACTATAGAGCACTGGTAGCTGCTCTAGAACTCAGGTATGGAACCCAAAATCTGTCCGAAGTCTACAGGGCTAGGTTTAGGATGAAAGTCTGTGCAAAAGGGGAGAGTCTGCAAGAGCTGGCACAGGATTTGGAAAGTATCGCACACAAGGCCTACCCAACTGC
>NW_013759864.1:0-936 GCF_000517525.1 Limulus polyphemus
AAAGGATTTGTGTCGCTAAAGTTTCGTCGGAACGAATTTACGGAAAATTAACTAACCAACGGAGACGTAACACAGTTTTATTTAAGAAAGGACTTGTATCGCTAAAGTTTCTTCGGAAAGAGTTTTTATGGAAAATTAACTAACGACCAGAGACGTAACACTAATATTCGAACTTTTTAAATGCTCCTGGTCAAATATCTGAAGTTTTCCGATTGATAAGCGTTATAGCAATCATGGTTATAACTTCCGTAGTTTATAGCACACTGACTATAGCAAACTAATAATAGATACCTTTTGGCGCGTCGCGTTAGTTTTATTTACAGGCGTGTGGAGAGTTTCTAGAAAATTCAGATTACATAAAAATACAAAGCTACATTAAGCGTTCACGTACATACATATATTGTTGGTTTTTACAATCGAGAATCTTCTACAAGTTTAGAGAACAGGCGGGTGTTTTGCAATACATTTAACTCTATAAACTATGCATATTTCTAAATATAAACTTAATCTAAACAAACGTTGATATTAAAATAAATATATAATAATAAATCCGTCACAGTCCACAGATATACCGCTGAACCACTGGGGACAAATGTATAAGGAATATAACCTTTTTTGTGGTTATACAAAAAAATTTCATTTTGGTTTCTGTATGTATGACTATATTCATATAAATGCTTCTTTAATTTTATGTAAATTCTATTTAAGTTTTTGTTTGTTTGTTTATTATTAAGCATCAAGCTGCACAAAGAGCGCTCTGCCCACTGTACTAATCGAAACCCTATTAGTAGTATTGTAAGTCATCGGACTCACCCTTGAGCCACCGATGAGCATTTATTTAAGTGAACATAAACACAACAGAATACATTTTCGAAAAGTTTTGCTTATATATGTTTAAATGATAATTATAAAAAACACGTAGTTTTGATTATGAGT
>NW_013759865.1:0-2334 GCF_000517525.1 Limulus polyphemus
GACAACTGGTTATGGGTATAATACTACACTGTGTGACAACTGGTTATGGATATGATACTACACTGTATGACAACTGGTTATTAGTATGATAGTACATTGTATAACAAATGGTTATGGGTATGATAGTACGTTGTGTGACTAACCAGTTGTCACACAGTGTAGTATCATATCCCTAATCAGTTGTCACACAATGTAGTATCATACCCATAACCAGTTGTCATACAATGAAGTATCATACCTATAACCAGTTGCCACACAGTGTAGTATTATACCCATAATCAGTTGTCAAACAGTGTAGTATTATAATCACAACCAGTTGTCACACAAAGTAGTATCAAACCCTTAACCCTTCGTCACACATTGTAGTATTATACCCATAACCAGTTCTCATACAGTGTAGTATCATACCTATAACCAGTTGTCACACAGTGTAGTATCATATCCATAACCAGTTTTCAAACAGTGTAGTATTATAATCACAACCAGTTGTCACACAGTGTAGTATTATACCAATAACCAGTTGACACACAATGTAGTATCATACCTATAACCAGTTGTTAGGTATGATACTACACTGTGTGACAACTGGTTATGGGTATAATACCACACTGTGTGGCAACTGGTTATAGGTATGATACTACATTGTGTGTCAACTAGTTATTGGTATAATACTACACTGTATGACAACTGGTTGTGATTATAATACCACATTGTTTGACAACTGGTTATGGGTATAATTACTACACTGTGTGGCAACTGGTTATAGGTATGATACTACACTGTATGACAACTGGTTATGGGTATGATATTACATTGTGTGACAACTGGTTGTGATTATAATACTACACTGTTTGACAACTGGTTATGGGTATAATCTACACTGTTTGACAACTGGTTATGGATATGATACTACACTGTGTGACAACTGGTTATTGGTATGATACTACACTGTATGACAACTGGTTATGGGTATGATAGTACACTGTATAACAATTGGTTATGGGTATGATAGTACTTTGTGTGACAACTGGTTGTGATTATAATATACACTGTTTGACAACTGTTTAGGGATATGATACTACACTGTGTGGCAACTGGTTATTGGTATAATACTAGACTGTGTGACAACTGGTTATGGATATGATACTACACTGTGTGACAACTGGTTATGTAGTATCATACCTAGTCATACAGAACCAGTTGTCAAATAGTGTATATTATAATCACAACCAGTTGTCACACAGTGTAGTATTATACCAATAACCAGTTGTCACACAGTGTTGTATCATATCCATAACCAGTTACAGTGTACTATCATACCAATAACCAGTTGTCACACAGTGTATAACGAAATGGTTATGGGTATGATAGTACGTTGTGTGACAACTGGTTGTGATTAAATTATACACTGTTTGACAACTGGTTATGGATATGATACTACACTGTGTGGCAACTGGTTATTGGTATGATACTACACTGTATGACAACTGGTTATGGATATGATAGTACATTGTGTGACAACTGGTTTTGATTATAATACTACACTGTTTGACAACTGGTTATGGATATGATACTATACTGTGTGGCAACTGGTTATGGATATGATATTACACTGTGTGACAACTGGTTATAGGTAGGATACCACACTGTATAACAACTGGTTATGGGTATGACAGTGCATTGTGTGACAACTGGTTATGATTATAATACTACACTGTTTGACAACTGGTTATGGATATGATACTACACTGTGTGACAACTTGTTATAGGTATGATACTACACTGTATGACAACTGGTTATGGATATGATACTACACTGTGTGACAACTGGTTATAGGTATGATACTACATTGTGTGTCAACTGGTTATGGATATGATACTACACTGTGTGACAACTGGTTATTGGTATGATACTACACTGTATGACAACTGGTTATGGGTATGATAGTACATTGTGTGACAACTGGTTGTGATTATAATACTACGCTGTTTGACAACAGGTTATGGATATGATACTATACTGTGTGGCAACTGGTTATGGATATGATATTACACTGTGTGACAACAGGTTATAGGTATCATACTACACTGTATAACAACTGGTTATTGGTATAATACTACACTGTGTGACAACTGGTTGTGATTATAATACTACACTTTTTGACAACTGGTTATGGGTATAATACTACACTGTGTGGCAACTGGTTATAGGTATGATACTACACTGTATGACAACTGGTTATGGGTATGATATTACATTGTGTGACAACTGGTTATGATTATAATAATACACTGTTTGACAACTGGTTATGGGTATAATACTACACTGTGTGA
>NW_013759866.1:0-2087 GCF_000517525.1 Limulus polyphemus
GAAAGTATATATATCCATTGTTGGTTTTTCTAGTTTTTCGGTGGGAGGTGTACAAAAACCATACAAAGAACAAACAATTATTCTTCCTCTTCCCCCCCCCCCAATAGCACAGCGGTATATCTGCGAGCTTACAACGCTAGAAACCAGGTTTCGATACCCTTGGTGGGCAGAGCACAGATAACCTATTGTGTAGCTTTGTGCTTAATTTCAAACAAACTTAGGCCCGGCATGGCCAGGTGGTTAGGGCACTCGTCTCGCAATCTGCGGGTCGCGGGTTCGAATCCCCGTCACACCAAACATGCTCGTCCTTTCAGCCGTGGGGGCGTTATAATGTGACGGTCAATCCCACTATTCGTTGGTAAAAGAGTAGCCCAAGAGTTGGCGGTGGGTGGTGATGACTAGCTGCCTTCCCTCTAGTCTTACACTGCTAAATTAAGATAGTTCACTGTGAATAATAATGTCATTCAGTATAGGTACACCACGTACACAGATAGTTCACTGTGAATAATAATGTCATTCAGTACAGAAGTTCGTATTATCTTTTCATTCCTATATTCCTTGTAAGATTTTCTACACGTTTTAAAGATCTTCGCATACAATTAATATTGGTAAACAATTATATGTATTCCCGTTTTTAAAAGTATCTTTGTTATCTAAATAATTATGTTTAATTTACTCTTAAATAAATAAAGAAGTCTGAAACAATACCTTATTATTGTATAATAATTAAGTTTGTTTGTTTGTTTTTTGAATTTCGCGCAAAGCTACACGAGGGCTATCTGCGCTAGCCATCCCGTGTATGTAGTGTACCTATACTGAATGACATTATTATTCACAGTGAACTATCTGTGTACGTAGTGTACCTATACTGAATGACATTATTATTCACAGTGAACTATCTGTGTATGTAGTGTACCTATACTGAATGACATTATTATTCACAGTGAACTATCTGTGTACGTAGTGTACCTATACTGAATGACATTATTATTCACAGTGAACTATCTGTGTATGTAGTGTACCTATACTGAATGACATTATTATTCACAGTGAACTATCTGTGTATGTAGTGTACCTATAGCACTACGTTATCTAAGAATATTGTTAAAAGCTAATAAACAAAAACGAAATTAATTGTAGTTATATTCAGCGATGATCTGGTTTACAAGTTTCGGTTTTCATTTTAGACATTAATTGTTTTAGAAAACGTCACTGAGTTTTAACTCAACACAGACTGGGCGAGCTGGCTTCAGGTTACCATCACACTTACCAGAGATGTGTGTGTGTCAGTCCATTAATTCGGATGTCCAGGAATGAAACCTTTCTACTCTCTAATCCATTTAACGGTCAAACTTCGATCTTGTCAAGCTGTCAAGCAGAAAGGCGACGCTACGAGAATGTATGCATTAGCAACGAAATAAACACTACCTCATGCAAATCACGTGCCCAAGGAGAGATCCAGCTTTTCCATGATGAAATTCATTTTTAAGTTGACATCAGAAACTCAGACTGACAACGTGCAATGCATCTTAGAGCAGCGGAGGTTTCAAATGTAGTGAATAGAACACCACCAGTAGCGGAGCTAATGAAGTACACTATGTGAAGTGTTTATCAATTTAAACCAGCTCACACTGAACACTATGTGAAGTGTCTATCAATTTAAACCAGCTCACACTGGATGTAAAGAACACTATTTGAAGTGTCTATCAATTTAAACCAGCTCACACTGAATTTAAAGAACACTATGTGAAGTGTCTATCAATTTAAACCAGCTCACACTGAATGTAAAGAACACTATTTGAAGTGTCTATCAATTTAAACCAGCTCACACTGAATGTAAAGAACACTATGGTGAAGTGTCTATCAGTTTAAACCAGCTCACACTGAATGTAAAGAACACTATGTGAAGTGTCTATCAGTTTAAACCAGCTCACACTGAACACTATCTGAAGTGTCTATCAATTTAAACCAGCTCACACTGAATGTAAAGAACACTATTTGAAGTGTCTATCAATTTAAACTATCTCACACTGAACATTATCTGAAGTGGCTATCAATTTAAACTAGCTCACAGTGAATGTAAAGAA
>NW_013759867.1:0-931 GCF_000517525.1 Limulus polyphemus
AAACCGCCTAAACGTCACGTTTGTGTAGCCTATATAATGTGTAAAATTTAATATACTCTAATCCCTTATAGTGATGGTACACCATAAGACACGCATTCGGCACGTAATGCAGTTTGAATACAAGAAGGAAAACAACAAGTTTATGAAAATGTTTTGAACGTTCGTAAGTGTCAACGATGGTTCAGAAAATATTCATTCAGGTGACTTTAGTCTTTAAAAGTGTGATGGCAGGAGCCAATATGTTGGAATTGATATTGATGCTCTTAAGACGTTTGTTGAGTCTAACCCAAGGCAACACACTCGTGAAATGACCCTGAAATTGCATGTCTCACGTGAAATAATACGTAAACATCTAAGGAATATAAGAAAACTCGATAAAGAAGGTGTTTGGGTGCCTCACGAACTCTCCGATTATCATCGTTTCCAACGTGTGAACGTTGTTTCTTTTCTTCTGGTGAGTAATGCGCGTGAACCATTTTTGGACAGAATTGTCACCGGTGATGAAAAATGGATTCTCTATGCGAATAATAAACGCCAAAAACAATGGCTCAGTTCTACACAAAAAACACTTCCGGCTCCAAAAACTGGACTCCAGCCATAGAAAGTGACGCTTTTCATTTGGTGGGACATCAAAGGTGTAATTCATTTCAAACTCCTCAATCCACAGTCAGCAACTGGAACGTTTAAATCAAGCCCTTCGTCAGAAACGCCCTTCACTTGTCAATCGGAAAGGTGTTCTTCTCCACACGACAATGCACGTCTACATGTGGCACGTCTGATGCAACATAAGATTATGGAGTTGGGTTGGGAAGTTCTCCCCCACCCACGATATTCTCCAGATTACCATCTTTATCGTTCGCTGCATCACCATCTTAATGGGAAAACGCATGCAAATATGGAAGGTGTTAAAGAGGACATCAACATGTTTTTT
>NW_013759868.1:0-937 GCF_000517525.1 Limulus polyphemus
ATCTGTTTCTGGAGAAAGTCTTATAAGGTGTTCAAGTTATACCAACGTAAAAATACATCTGTTTCTGGAGAACGTCTTACAAGGTGTTCAAGTTATACCAACGTAAAAATACATCTGTTTCTGGAGAACGTCTTACAAGGTGTTCAAGTTATACTAACGTAACTAAAGTATTAGATTTTGATATTAGACTTTCTTAAAATATATGTGATGGTTTTGTGAAACAAAGCACTAATGAAAAAGAGAGATCTCTGGTTAAAGCTGTTATTAAAGTCAAACGTCAGCAACACACATATATACTTAGAATACATTAAATTGAAAACGGTCATTTTGTTTTTAAATTATATATCCCTAACTCTTATATATTGTCGTCAACGGATGTAGGTAATAAAGACAACGAAAAAAAAAGACAATAGAAAATAACATAAGCAGGTAAGAAAGTCAGAAAAGTATTTTGGAAAACAGTATCAATAACAGCTAAGCCTAAGCCAATTATTGAAACCATCTAAACCAACTGAGTTAATAATTAAGCTGCTATTAATACAGTTTCGGAACTTCTGATTTTATACCACCAGTCCTAAAATATAGGACTTATTTTGTTTATACTTTTTTACCTGTTTCTGTAATTTTCTTTGTCTTTTTTTACCTTTGTTTTTTATCACCGCCACTGGTCGTCAACACCATCATATTTGACAATAGTAGTCTATGCTGTGAAGGATTTGTTTTGGAATTTCGCGCAAAGCTACACGATGGCTATCTGCGCTATCCGTCCCTAATTTAGCAGTGTAAGACTAGAGGGAAGGCAGCTAGTCATCACCACCCACCGCCAACTCTTGGGCTACTCTTTTACCAACGAATAGTGGGATTGACCGTCACATTATAACGCCCCCACGGCTGAAAGGGCGAGCATGTTAACAAATGTGGAATGCGGATTATGCTG
>NW_013759869.1:0-936 GCF_000517525.1 Limulus polyphemus
ATAGAAATCATTTGGAACCAATACGGAAGAGTTCTGTCTAGAAAAGTCACTAACTTAGATGAAAATTCATTGAAATAGTGAAATTTTAATTCACTCCATAAACACGTATTTAAGCGGCTTTATAAATACAATAAGCTTTAGTTTTGCTCAACCGATACTGTGAAATAGTCGTTGTTAATATTAAGACATCTTATAGGTGGTTTAAAACTGGTGATTTTTATGGCCGCCATTTTGTTTCATCACGATTCCCGCCATTAAGAACTACCGTACTTAATGATAGTTGGACATAACATATTCTCTTTAGCAAGAGAACGTTTGAGCGTGTAAAGCTCTTCAGCTGTATCCAATAATAAGTTTGTGAACTAAGGTTTGATATGTATTCGACCAAACTAAGAAACACAACCATTACTAAACGTATTTACTCGAACGAAGTAAGAATCTAATACTAAACAAATCTGAGCAGTCTAGGTATCTAAATCAGCATTAACATTTACTCTATCAAACTAGGTACGCAAAACAATTGCTGAATGTATTCGATCAAACTAGGTACACAAAACAATTGCTGAATGTATTCTATCAAACTAGGTAACAAAACTAATGGTAATCATATTAAAATGTACTTCAGAGGCTTGAGTGCTTATATTAAAGCGATTTTGAGCTTCACCATATCATTATAGTCCGTGTTACCATGTTCGATCATGCTGTATCTGATGATCGTGCAATTTGAAGTCTCCAGCGCTAAGTCTGCGAAGTTATAGCATTAGAAACCGAGTTTCAATACCCGTGGTGTGCACAGCACTGATAGTCCATAGCATAGGTTTGTGCTTAACAAGAAACAAACAATCATCTTGACAATAACAAAAAGCTCCGTCAAAAATCTATCATGACCTAGGCAAACCACTCCTTCTTAAAGCATTCCATTATCCTTCTTGTGTG
>NW_013759870.1:0-937 GCF_000517525.1 Limulus polyphemus
TTAACAGTGTAAGACTAGAGGGAAGGCAGCTAGTAATCACCACCCACCGCCAACTCTTGGGCTACCAACTAATAGTGGGATTGACCGTCACATTATAACGCCTCCACGGCTGAAAGGGCGAGCACGTTTGGTGTGACAAGGATTCGAACCCGCGACCCGCAGATTGCGAGTCGAGCGCCCTAACCACCTGGCCATGCCGGCCCGATTCCAGTAGACAACTAGAGACAGAACAATTAGGTTAAATCGTAGTGAAGTTATAGACAAAGAGGACTAATTAGGATCTGTCACGTGGACTTCAGAAGGCAATTCTTTATCGCTTGAAAAGTATGCAGCACATTAACTAACCGGCCAAGCCAGAAATTATACATGTTAAGTTAGTATAATGAGCACTAGATTAGAACTGCTAGCCAGAGGTAGTGTAGCCAGTCAAAAGCACCCGCTGCCTACACAGTTACTTTTAAAGGAATAGCAGGATTGAATTCCACGATTATAGCAGACTCATAGGTGAAAGTGTGAAGCATATTGAACTCTGGACCCTCAGGTCCGCAGCCCGACAATTCGAACTACTAGGCCACACATGGTCGTCATTCGAAAGAGCCTACAAAGAAAATGGACGTTCTTTTGTAGAATGATACTGAAAGTTATTTTTTTTTTGTACACAAAATTTCACAATTATTTCTGCTCTGTCCACCACAGGAAGCGAACCCCGGATTTTAGAGTTTTAAGTCTGTAAACCTATCGCTTATCCACCGGGTCACACATCCTTGTGTATAATATGTAAACGAATGATGCCAATTTACATTTTTCTCTCTCTACAATATTATGGTTAGGTGAAGTTGAAACTTTACAAATGTGAGTAAATCTTTCATGTTTATTTATTAAGTGGCTTTAGTACCCGTCCCCTGGACGGAAGTTATGTAAAGTCATGGTTAATGAA
>NW_013759871.1:0-1901 GCF_000517525.1 Limulus polyphemus
ACTAAGTGTATGTGAAGAAGGCCAACAAGGTTTAGGTTACTAAGGATATGTAAGCAAGGCCAAAAAGATATAGGTTACTAGGAGGATGTGAGCAAGGTAAAAAAGGGTAAAGGTTACTAAAAACAAGTAAGCCAGGCCAATAAGGTATGAGTTACTAAGTGTATGTGATCAAGGCCAACACGGTATAGGTTATTGAGAGTATGCGAGCCAGACCAACAAGGTATGGGATACGGAAATTATGTTAGCCATGCCAACAAAGTATGGGTTACTGAGAGTATGTAAGCCAGGCCAACAATGTATAGGTTACTAAGAGTAATTAAGCCAGTCCAACAAGGTATGGGTTACTAAAATTATGTTACCCAGGTCAACAAGGTATGGGTTACTGAGGGTATGTGAACCAAGCCAACAAGGTATTGGTTACTGAGAGCATGTGGGCAAGGCCAACAAGGTATGGGCTACGGAAATTATGTTACCCAGGTCAATAATGTATTCGTTACTGAGAATATGTGAGCCAGCTCAAAAGGGTATGGAGTTAATGAAATTATGTTAGCCTGGTCATCAAGGTATGGGTTACTAAGAGAATATTTGCCAGGCAAATACATTATGGATTACTAAGAGTATGTAAGCCAGACCAGCAAGGTATGCGTTACTAAGAATATGTAAGCAAGGCCAACAAAGTATGGTTTACTAAGAGTATGTAAGTCAGTCCAACAAGATATGGGATACTAAGATTATGAAAGCGAGGCCAACAAGGTATATGTTACTAAAGGTATGTAAGAAACGACATCAGAATAAGGGTTACTAGGAATATGTCAGCAAGGTCAACAAGGAATAAGTTACTAAGAGTTTTTAAGTCAAACCAACAAGGTATGGGTTACTAAGAGTATGTATGTAAGGCCAAAAACGTATGGGTTACTAAGAGTATGTATGTAAGGCCAAAAACGTATGGGTTACTAAGAGTATGTGAGCCAAGCCAACACGGTATGGGCTACTAAGGGTATGTAAGGAGGACAAAAAAGATATAGGTTACTAGGAGTATGAGAGCAGGTCCAACAAGGTAAGAGGAAAGTCTGTTCAAAGATGCTTTACAAAGTCATTGAACAAAGTTTAGAATTTTGTTGGATAGCCAACATGTTTTCATTAAGGGAAAATATTGCCTTTAAATCTGTTGACATTCTTCGAAAAGGTTACTGTATATGTCGATGAGGCTAAGAGTGTAGATTTGGAAGAAAGCAGAGAGTTGTTACAAATGGAGTTCAGTCAAACTGGATTAATGTCACAAGTGTGGTACATCAGGGCTCAGTTTTAGAACCTTTGTTTTTCGATTTACATTAATGATATATATGAAAGAATGGTCAATAAATTACTTAAATCTGCAGATTATATTAACGTCTTGGGTGTTGCTAGCTGTGAGGAGGATGCTGCTGATTTACAAAAGGATTTAGATCATTTAGTGAGTTTGGTAAATAAATGGCAGATGGGTTTTAATTATAACAAATGCAAGATAATGCATGTGGGTTATCATAATTTGAATAATATGTATAATTTGAATGTGAATAACATTAATGGTGTTAGGAAGGAAAGGGATATGGATGTAATAGTCGATCAGTCTCTTAAGCCATCTAAGCATTGTGTTATTGTTACTGGTAGGGCAAATAAAATTTTTAGTTATATCTACAGAAATTTTGAATACGAGTCTAAAAGAGGTTATAATTTCATTGTATAGGTCAATGGTTAGGCCACATTTGGAATATTGTTTTCAGTCTTGGGCTCCTTACCTTAGGAAGGACTTTGAATTGTTGGAGGTGGTTACTAGAATGGTGCCTGGGATGAAGGGGTTGTCATATGACGAGAGGCTGGAATCTCTCAAATTGTTTTCTCTTGAAAAAAGAAGAGTTAGA
>NW_013759872.1:0-953 GCF_000517525.1 Limulus polyphemus
CAAATTATTTTCGTGTTTCTACGCCACTGTATCAGCTTCAAACAGTTGGACATTATTATCATTAGCCGTCACAGAAAATCACTTTGAGTGTTGCTTTGTCAACCAGTCCAGATTTCTTGGAATCTCCTGCTCGTTTTATCGAAAAGCGAGTACCAGAAGGTGTCTAGTGTCTGATCCTTGTGGGAAATGTTACATTTTCTCAGAATTGTTCCCGAATATATTGTAAGCTACAATTGTTTTTAGCGTTGACCTTGATTACTGGTCACTTTTACAAATAAATTCCACATGTCTAGCGTTTTGAGTAGAAAATATGTATTAATAATTTCTTATGTTCGAAATCTGAAGCGATTCAAACAATCTAACTCATATCATATAGATGACTAATTCATTAAATATTCCGTATAAATGTAAATTAATGAAATATTTTTTAGATGTTAACACTATAAAAGTTATATTTTCTTATATAGTTAGAAAATATCTTAAAGGTTCTGAAAACGTACTCTTCGTAACCTACAGATTTCATGCTTATGTATGTATTTTTCTCACATTATGCGAAGTTTTTTAGCCTTGTCTACACTTGGCAAAATATAATATGTGTTCATGTAAGTTGATTATACAGTATAGATGATGTCCTGGTGGTTAGGGCACTAGACTCGAAATACACGGGCTGCGGGTTTGAATTCTAGTCACCGAACATGCTCGCCCTTACATTCTTTTCGCGTTTGAACGACAGTGTATCAGCTTCAAATAGCAGGACGTAATTATCATAGATAGCCAATATGTCTGTCTTGTACACATTATCATTACCCATCACAGGAACCACTTTGGCTGTTGCTTTTTGAATAAGTCCAGATTCTTTGGAATATTTTGAGCATATTGTTGCCTAGGGTTGATACAAAATAAGACTAAACCTCTAAATATTAGAATGCGTTGTTTCATCATTAGCACGATGT
>NW_013759873.1:0-1494 GCF_000517525.1 Limulus polyphemus
GAATGGCTAATATCAATCCTTTCAAAATAATACAAACAAGATAGTAGGCTGGCATTTGCATCATCCCTACATAATAACACAGAGAAGAATTAACATATAGCAATATATATATAACTATTTAATGACACTTGAGTTTGATTTATCCTATTTTTGTCTGTTAACATTCTACAACACTGTGTGCCTGTGCTATTATGTTGGGATGATGCAAATGCCACCCCTACTGTCTTGTTTGCATTGTATTTGAACGATTGATATTAGACATCCTTACATTGACTTCCTTTTTTTAAAAAAATTTTTCATTACTTGTATACCTATTAATTAGCATTGTATTAAGTATATTAAGTATAATGTTCAAACTATTTTGCTTATAGTGTATTTGAATGCATCATTTTTTATCAGTTGGACACCTTTGCTGTTAACAGTATTTTTGCCCATAAATCCAGTATCTCAAGATTGTGCTAGATTAGTAGGCTTAGGTTAGTCGTTTACTTACAACTAATAGTGGCCTGGCATGGCCATGTGGTTAAAGTACTTGACTCACAATCTGCAGGTCGTGGGTTCGAATCCTTGTCCCACCAAACATGCTTGCCCTTTCAGCCATGGGGGTGTTATAATGTGATGGCTGCCTTGCCTCTAGTCTGTCACTCTTAAATTAGGGAAGGCTAGCCCAGATAGCCCTCATGTAGCTTTGCACGAAATTCATAACAAAAAAACACAACTAATAACCTAAAAGCCACAAATAAATTACAAGCTTGTCTGCTAAATAATAATCAACATTATCAATTCTCTTAACAGTCATAACCATTCTAATACAAGTGGGTGGATTACACCCAGCTCGTATTCCCAAAAGTAACCATAAAGCAGTTATACTGTAATGTTTTAAAATGTACACATATCTTCACGAAAGTTGTTAGATTATCAGTAAACATTACAAAGTATTCATACACAAAGTATCAGATTTTTTAGTTACGTTTTAACATTTTTTAATTTATTTGCTCGTGCATTTTTTATTTTCAAATGTTCACTATCCAACATGCAAAGTAATTTTGATTTGAATATTAAAAATACTTTTATGCATCAGAAAATTGTCAGATTTTACATGCAAAATCTCTATAACCTCTTAATGTCCTCCAGATAATTATCAAACGTTTTTTTAGAAAAAAGCTATATTTTATTTTCTATGTTGTATTTGTGTAAAATAATTCTTTTAGGTGTTATATATATATATTTTGAAATAACCAAAAATCATAAATATCACAGAATTCCACTATAATTTATCAAGTTCAGTAATTAAGCTGTATTTGGATCTAAAAAAATATGATTTTTCAAGCTTAGTAATGTCTTATGTTGCTACTTGGAATCTACCATGAAAAGAAAGTGTTTCCCACGTAAACACTTCACAGAGGCTCGGGGAACCACGTGGGAGACATTCTGAGCTTTCAATTGGTTATTCACACGTGTGACTGATTTATTATTCTATATTTATTTTAGTAT
>NW_013759874.1:0-937 GCF_000517525.1 Limulus polyphemus
GCGCCATAAAACACCAACCAACCAACCAACCAACCAAATTTATTATTTGGCTTATTGGTTGGCTTCTGAGTAGACATACGTTCCACAACTGGCATGAAGCTCAACTCAAGAAAAGTGGATAATTTGTGAATGTTAGTCTGGAGCGCTTAATATTCCACGTTGCTACCGAAGAGCAATGCTATAAGAAACTGGATAACTTAGGCATCTATCTACCTACCACTGAACGTGCTGATCAACATCTACAGAAAATTCGCCCACTGTTTTACTTCGAAGATAACATTTTATTTGAAATTCGTAATTTAAGTACTCGAACGACAAAGGCACGAGTTAACATCCCATTCCCCCATTCCCCACTGACACTCGGCATTTATAGTATAAAGTTGCCAGTTCTTAGAACGTGGTAAAAGTAATGTAAGTTTGTTTGTTTTTTATCTTGAAACAAACACAACATGGCCTGGTATGTCCTGTTGCTTTAATTCGTCAATGGTTTTGGGTTTATTTTTAAGAACCACGGCCGCGAAAAAGTAGGATATTTTACTAAAAATCTGGCCGAAAGAAATTATGAAACACATAATCGAAAAAAGCTCATAAAGCGCAATAGTAATTATTAGTAAACAGTTTAGCTACATCAGTTGAGCTGATTTCAACACAACATAGTAATTATTAGTAAGCAGCTTAGCTACATTAGTTGAGCTGATTTCAACACAACATAGTAATTATTGGTAAATAGTTTAGCTACATTAGTTGAGCTGATTTCAACACAACATAGTAATTATTAGTAAACAGTTTAGCTACATCAGTTGAGCTGATTTCAACACAACATAGTAATTATTAGTAAGCAGCTTAGCTACATTAGTTGAGCTGATTTCAACACAACATAGTAATTATTAGTAAGCAGCTTAGCTACATTAGTTGAGCTGATTTCAACACAACATAG
>NW_013759875.1:0-1058 GCF_000517525.1 Limulus polyphemus
CTTTGTAGATGTACTTGAAGGTTAATAAGATATTTAATTATAATTTTGTAGATGTACTTGAAGGTTAATGAGATATTTATTTATGGCTTTGTAGATGTACTTGAAGGTTAATAAGATATTTATTTATAACTTTGTAGATGTACTTGAAGGTTAATGAGATATTTATTTATAGCTTTGTAGATGTACTGGAAAGTATTGTTTGAAGAACTAACAAGGCTTATGAAAATTGTATTTTTTTAACTTGTTACCATTATAATGTGAAAGGAACTGCTTGTTTTAGGAATTGTGGTCAGATAAAGTTACTTTTCTTGTTTTCTTTTAATGTATGTTATACTATGATATAACTGGAGTTTGAAATGAGATACTAGATATCATGTTTGTGTAAATTCACATATTTTCCTAGTGACGTATTGTTTATGTTTGTCACCTGTAAATATAAACAGAATTTTGCCATAAAGTTCTCCTGACTTGAGTCTGTTTCACTTCTCTATGATATACTGATCATTATAGTGTCTAAGTAGCAGCTGAACAAACATTCCTCCTTTGCTAATTAGTGAAGAAATGATTAGAGATGGTTGTGCACATTTGTTGTAGCTTAGTGATTATATGTAATGTGCTATAATATTTTCTAGTGAATACATGTACTAATATGCAATTGTTATTGTTTGCCTTATGCCAGTATTACTGCTTGCCTTATGGAAGTGTTATTGTTTGCATTATGTCAGTATTACTGTTTGTCTTATGGAAGTGTTATTGTTTGTTTAAAACCGGTATTACTCTTTACCTTATTCAAGTGTTATTGTTTGCCTTATGCCAGTATTCCTTTTTGCCTTATGCTAGTATTACTTTTTGCCTTATGCCAGTATTACTGTTTGTCTTATGGAAGTAATATTGTTCACCTTATTCAAGTGTTATTGTTTGCCTAATGCCAGTATTACTGTTTACCTTATTCAAGTGTTACTGTTTACCTTATTCAAGTGTTATTGTTTGCCTTATGCCAGTATTACTTTTGCCTTATGGCAGCATTACTTTTGGCTAATGCCAGCATTACTTTTGCC
>NW_013759876.1:0-1657 GCF_000517525.1 Limulus polyphemus
GGCTGTTTGTTTAAGTACTATACATGATGCACTTTTTTTGGGGGGGGTGGGGGGTTAATGAAAGTGTTTTAAAACGCGACATTAATTTCTTGACGACCTAATAGATACAGCCTACGAAAAGCAATTGGAGACTTATTCAATAAACAATGTTACTAATTATATCGTTACTAATCGTTATATGTTACTAATTACAGTATTTTCAATATTAAACAAAATATTAAACAGGTGGGTCGGGCGTAGCTAGTAGTTGTATGCCGGTAACTTTTAGAGACTGGGTCAGGAGTAGCTAGTAGTTGTATGCCGGTAACTTCTATCAGACTGGGTCGGGCGTAGCTAGTAGTTGTATGCCGGTAACTTCTACAGACTGGGTCGGGCATAGCTAGTAGTTGTATGCCGGTAACTTCTACAGACTGGGTCGGGCGTAATTAGTAGTTACATGCTGGTAACTTCTCTAGACTGGGTCGGGCGTAGCTAGTAGTTGTATTCCCGTAACTTCTATAGACTGGGTCGGGCTTAGCTAGTAGTTGTATGCCAGTAACTTCAACAGACTGGGTCGGGCGTAGCTAGTAGTTGCATGCCAGTAACTTCTACAAACTGGGTCGGGTGTAACTAGTAGTTCTGGCATGCAACTACTAGCTACGCCCGACCCTGTCTGTAGATATTACCGGCGTGTGACCCAGTCTGTAGAAGTTAGGGCGTAACTAGTAGTTACCGGTAACTTCTATAGACTGGGTCGGGCGAAACTAGTAGTTACATGCCGGTAAATTCTATAGACTGGGTCGGGCATAGCTAGTAGTTGCATGCCGGTAACTTCCACGGACTGGGTCGGGCATAGCTAGTAGTTGCATGCCGGTAATTTCTATAGACAGGATCGGGCGAAGCTAGTAGTTGTATGCCGGTAAATTCTACAGACTGGGTCGGGCGTAGCTAGTAGTTGCATGCCAGTAACTTTTACAGACTGAGTCGGGCGTAACTAGTAGTTACATGCCGGTAACTTCTATAGACAGGGTCGGGCATAGCTAGTAGTTGCATGCCGGTAACTTCTGCAGACTGGGTCGGGCGTAGCTAGTAGAGTTATGCTGGTTACTTCTACATACTGGGTCGGGCGTAGCTATTAATTGCATGCCGGTAACTTCTACACAGTAGGTCGGGCGTAGCTAGTAGTTGTATGCTGGTTTCTTCTACAGACTGGGTCGGGCGTAGCTATTAATTGCATGCCGGTAACTTCTACTAACTGGGACGGGCGTAGCTAGTAGTTGCATGCCGGTAACTTCTACAGACTGGGTCGGGTGTATCTAGAAGTTGTATGCCGGTAACTTCTATAGACTGGGTCGGTCATAACTAGTAGTTACATGAGGGTAACTTCTATAGACTGTGTCGGGCGTAGCTAGTAGTTGTATGCCGGTAACTTCTACAGACTGGGTCGAGCGTAGCTATTAATTGCATTCCGGTAACTTCTACAGACTGGGTCGGGCGTAGCTAGTAGTTGTATGCCGGTAACTTCTACAGACTGGGTCGGGCGTAGCTATTAATTGCATTCCGGTAACTTCTACAGACTGGGTCGGGCGTAGCTAGTAGTTGTATGCCGGTAACTTCTACAGACTGGGTCGGGCGTAGCTAGTATTTGCATGCCGGTAACTTCTACAGACTGGGCGGC
>NW_013759877.1:0-936 GCF_000517525.1 Limulus polyphemus
AATCTATTTGCAACAAATCTACTATGTTTCCTTAATTCCGAGTGGATAAAATAGGAAAAAACAACTGGTATCCTTCTAAGACCCACTGTGGACTTTATTCTACAGCCAATGTGTTAATTTACTTATCTATTTACAATATATCTACGTGTGTTTCCATAAGACCGACAGGATCAAATAGGTCCTAATAACTAGTATCGTTCTATGACCCACTGTAACTTTATTCAGCAGCCAATGTGATAATTAACTAATCTATTTACAACATATCTACATGTGATTCCATAATTCCGATTGGATTAAATATGACCCAATTGCTAGTATCGTTCTACGACTCACTGTTGACTTTAGTCTGCCATCAATGTGTTAATTAACTCATCTATTTACAACATATCAACATGTGTTTTTAAGTCCGAATGAATTAAATAGACCCCAATAACTAATTTCGTTCTATGACTCACTGTTGACTATAGTCTGCAAGCAATGTGTTAATTAACTAATATATTTACAAAAGATCTACATGGGTTTACTTAAGTCCGACTGTATTAAATAGGACCCAATTGCTAGTATCGTTCTGTGACCCACTGTTTACTTTAGTCTGCAGCCAGTGTGTTAAATAACTCATCTAGTTACAACATATCTACATGTATTTCCTTAAATCCGAGTGGATTAAAAAGGACCCAATAGCTAGTATCGTTCTATGACCCACTGATGACTCTATTCAGCAGCCAATGTGTTAATTAACTCATCCATTTACAACATATCGACATGTGTTTCCTTAAGTCTGAGTGGGTTAAATAGGAAACAATAACTAGTATCGTTCTAAGACCCACTGTTGACTTTATTCTGCAGCCAATGTGTTAATTAACCCATATATTTACAACATATCCACATATGTTTTTTAAGTCCGAGTGGATTATAATAGGTCCAAATAGCTAGTAT
>NW_013759878.1:0-1570 GCF_000517525.1 Limulus polyphemus
ATTTAAGAAAGGACTTATATCAGTAAAGTTTCTTCGGAAAGAATTTTTACGGAAAATTAACTAACGACCAGAGGCGTAACAAATTGGTGTCAGAGAGTGGGATGGAAAAGAAAGAGAAAAAATGGAAACGAGAAGCAGCAAATCAAACTACAGCTGAGCAGATTTTATGGCAGCAACACAAGAGCAGCAAAAGAAACAAGAAGAGAGACAACAGCAGTTGCAAGAAAACCCGCAACAGTGGCAGCTCGAACAACAAAATAAACAAGAAAAGAAACAAGAAGAGAGACAACAGCAGTTGCAAGAAAACCTGCAACAGTGTCAGCTCGAACAGCAAAATAAACAAGAAGAGAGATTACAGCAGTTGTTGGAGGAAAAAGAAAGGAAACAAGAAGAACGAGAAAAGAAACACAAAGAGAAATTACAGCAGTTGTTGGAGGAAAAAGAAAAGAAACAAGAAGAGAGATTACAGCAGTGGCAACTAGAACAAGAAAGGAAACAGAAAGAAAGTCAGCAGCAACTACAGGAAAGTCAACAACAGTGGCAAGAAGTACAAATGGAAAACATTAGTAAATTTAAAAGTGAATTAGATACTTTAAAGGATGATCTATTGTCTTTTACACAAGGAGGATACATTAACCATCGACCTAATCAGCCCCAGACAATGGCAAGCCCCTTCCAGACCCCGCAGCTAAACCTTAATGCAGACATCTTCAGTCCTGTTAGAAGTCACATCCCAGATATGAATGTCAGTAATAGGAGTGATCCATTATGAAGGAAGCCACAGGAATTCGATGGGAAGGCACCGTGGGAAGCATATAGAGCATAAGTTGAGCTACTGGCAGAAATGAATGGGTGGACAGAGGAGCAGAAAGCAGTATATCTGGCAACGAGCTTGAAGGGACAACCACTGGAAATACTTGGACAGTTGACAGCAGCGGGACAGACACAACTATAGAGCACTGGTAGTGGCTCTAGAACTCAGATACAGAACCCAAAACCAGTCAGAAGTCTACAGGGCTAGGTTTAGGACGAGAGTCCGTGCTAAAGGGGAGAGCCTGCAAGAGCTGGCACAGGACTTGGAAAGTATGGCACACAAGGCCTACCCAACTACACCATCCGATCTCCTCAAGTTGTTGCTGAAGGATTAGTTCGTAGATGCCTTGGACAGTCCACAACTTAAGATACAAGTGAAGCAAGCACACCCCTCTACCATGCAGGATGCAATGGCCAGAGCTCTCGAATTTGAATCCTACGTTAAGTCCAGCACAGAGGTACCAAGGTTGGTACAGTCATCAAGATTCCAGGCCAGAAAAGGTCAGCTTTCAGAGAGGTTTGAGGGACTTTGCTGGCAACTTCAACACAGGAGAGATGCTACAGCAGGAAAGGCCAGAGAGGTTGTTGGGACTGTGGAAAGCAAGAACATATGAGGAGCCAGTGTAAGAAGAACATTACCAACAAGTCAGCCTCAAAAAGACCAGTTGTGGTTGGTGTTGAGGGACACTCACCAACCCCCATCATGAAAGTCACAACTGCTTGGTGTAAAACGCCAAGCACACACACAGTGTCTATG
>NW_013759879.1:0-1523 GCF_000517525.1 Limulus polyphemus
GGATCAAGGATATACAATCTCTCTAATTGCTCTTGCTTTTTAACATTACTGTCCACAAATTTAAATGGAAAACTTTTTTGGCAAAACTTATGATGTTTTTTAAGATTCATAACGTTGTTAAATTAATATGTAGAATTATACACGGATTTTTTTCTATGTTAAAATATTTTTATTCGTGAGCTTTCGGCCCTCTTACCGGAGCCTTAATCGGGAACTGTGTACTGACCAATAAAAATTCGTTTAACTATGGAACACTGCTTTAAAATATGTATCTAGGCAACAGTCGGAACAATAACTGACATCTGGTGTATTAAAGATATATAGAATTATGATGAATATAGAAGATAAATCGATTGTTTCATTACAATAAACAAAAGGAAAATACAATTATGGATATTATATAGAGAAATATAAGTAAAGGAATTTTTCATACTTTAAATAATACATTGTAAAATTAAATGTATAGTTTTAGATCCAAACCATGACAAATAATTAGATAAATTGTGTCCATGCAGAATTGAGTTATTGTTGGCCGTTGTTTTAATTAATACCCAGTTGTAGGTTTTGTTTTTCAGGATATAAAATACAAATACTGGAAGAGGAACATTTGGTAACATTGGATGACTTTATTTTAATATTAAACATGGTGTTTAGGAAATTACGTATGAATTTGTCTAGCAAGATTTGAGAGTACTAAATTTGTTTCAAGATACAGCATCAGAAGGATCTTTTAGTGTGGAGAGTGCGATAGTTCGAGAATGTTCGGTAGGCTTTATCGAGAAGAAGGGAAATAAGATTTTTATAGTGGAAAAGAACAAATCTGACAAAATTTGTCTTGCAATAAACACATGCAGAGAAACCATTAAGGTTTCTTGTTACACGGATGTATAGGAATGGGGGAGTTATATTATTTTATAATTCACAGATGTATTGTTCAATATTGATATTTTCACCAAAAAGCCAAGCCATATTTTTTCCCAAATTTTGAAAAAAATAGTTATTCCTCATATTTCAATACAAAGATGCCCTTGATGTAAGACTTTCAAAATGGATATCCTTTCGTCAAAATTCCCAATAGTTACCTCATAATATGTTATCAAAATTTCGGCTATCTTCGATTTTACTGTTTCTTTTGTCTTCGGTTATATTGTAAACAAAGAAGAGCTTTAAAAATACGATTAATCAAACAAAATCCCAACATCTAAAAGCCCATGACGTGTTCTTATAAAATAAATTCCACATTTTGGATTGTTGTTATTCTGAATTAGCAAAGGTCTATGTTTTTTAGCTTTTCACGGGATATAATATTTTTCGTTAATGCTATAATGTCTCAATTACGAGTTTTCCGACGAAATGAGCACAATCTGATATTTTTTCTATTAATTTTGCGTCAATATATATATGCTTGCGAATATATATATTCTGTTTCTAAATATATTTCTAGTTAGATCAATTCAATTGCATTTTCACTGTAGCATAAGTTTTAAGCCACTTTGCTTACTTACTCCAAGAACATTATATTT
>NW_013759880.1:0-937 GCF_000517525.1 Limulus polyphemus
CACAGTCACTTTAAACTTAACTTCTTTTATAACACACGCTATAAATCACAGTGATTCACACGCGGTGCCTACTGTTCGCTTGACTCAATTATCTATCTCTTCAATCTATCTGCATATCTATCTATCGCTGACTTTATTTGCCGGGCTTATATACTAAAAAAGAGAGCGCTTGGCAAACACTCGGATATTCGCGGAGTTCCTCGATAAGTCATAATCCTTCTAGAAACTCCAGCGCGCATGCTCCCAGCGTCGTGTGACTTCCGCTTTCGTTACAATACGTTAGAGCATGCAAGCAGAGTATTAAGCAATCTTTAAAACATTTTGTTTGTCTGTGTCTATAAACGTACGTTTGATATAGTTTTTTGAACATTTCTTAACATATGAAAGACCACATAGCTCAAACGTTTTCTAGGACAAGTGATACTTGTACATTTCAAGTTAGAAGGCTCCTAATAACATGCAGGATAATGTTTCCAATACAGTTAAACAAATAAATATATACATGTATGTGAATGAATGCATTTACTATATTTCCATAAGCTTACGCTCCAAAAACGGGGGTTACACTTAATCATAAAAAAACAACTAATATTGATTTCACATCACAAAAACAATTTAAATTTTCATTAAGAAGGCATTGTTTTCAATTAATTCTTCATTGAGAAAAGTCAGCAAAGTTCGCTTCTTTCACCTAGAACATGGGGATTTGGTATTTTCCGTCAAATGAGTGGTCAACACACATAAATTCCTTAGTAATATGTTGTAGTGTTTTTTTCTTTACAAGCACACAAGTTAAACACACTTAAATCTTCTAAAAAACCAATACCAGAATAATATTTGCACTAAAGAAATAAATGGGTTTTATTAAGTTTAACATAAATACTGTTACGTCTCCGTTTGTTAATTGATTTTTCCGTAACTTTGTTCCAACGAAATT
>NW_013759881.1:0-2317 GCF_000517525.1 Limulus polyphemus
GAAAGCTTTTCGGTACTTGAATATCATTTCTTTGAACTTTCAAACGATTTTTTATATTCTTTTGAATTTAAATCTGTAGTTTTAAGCTCAATAATTTAGTATAATTTTATATTTAGTTCATAATAATAATAATAATACGATTCAGTATTTAGAATGAAAAACGTGTGTGATTTGTACGTAATACTATTAGTACCACAAAAGAATTTTATATTTTCCTTCTTACAATCTTTGCTATGTAAAAAGACCCACACTTCTGTTGTTATTGCGTTAGAATTAAAACAGTCTAACTGATATATATATATAGTTTATTCTGATATTTTGCAAATGGATCAAACTCAGTAGTGACAACAATAAAACCCATATGTTGGTTGTGAAACAGGATAAATACATTCATACAGGGAAGCTATGACATTCCAACATAAATCTTGCCAGTAATGAGAGGAATGTGACCAGGACTAATCTTTTAAGTGCTGTAAAGTAATTAATTTTCATTGTAATTTATGGTGTCTGTATCGTTTCGTAATCTCTTCTAACAGGATGTATCAAGTAACAAGGGGTCAGGCTCAGGCGGTGTTTAGTGAAACCTCCTGTACTATAAACTGTTACATACATTTGTTAGTAGTGGCAATTGGTTTTGTCTCTATTCTGAAACAACATACACGGACAGATGTTGAAATAAACTTACAAACTCTTTCAGTTCAATGTCCTAAGTCTAATTCATGTAAAGACTTTGCACTCGTCACTCGGTAACTCTTAACCCTAACAATCATGGATCAACTTTTTTCCTAAAAAATATATCTATTTTGAGTTACTTTTTCAATATAATGATTAATATAAACAGATATACCATGCAGCATGACTTAAGCTACTATATAAGAAAAATAAAAGTCACGTATATCCCATGCAGTTTTTTCCAGAAGCAACTTTTCTAACGCTTATAGAAAAGCCCTATTGGCCAGTACTAAATACAACCTTTACATAAAATGGCAATTACTATAATAAGTACCACCCACATTCATATTGTAAAATCCAGAGAACAACGTTTCATCACGTGCTTTCCTTATCATCTTATGACTTGTCAAATGGGAGATACAGCAATTAAAATAATTGGTACTGAAATTGACACTTTCGACAAGGATTAGCTAAAAGTTTTACAACTGAGGTTTAACACGCCCAGACGCAGTTTTATAAAAAAACAGACTAGAAAAAGGTTTAGATACCAATCATAAATGGCAGAAACAGTGCTCAGGTGAAAGGAAATATTATAAAAAAATTTTTTTTTGGAATTTAATGAAAAAATTCCTAAAATACGTTTTAGACTGTAAATAAGCGCCCTCTACGTCTTTAAACTTCATTAAAGAATACAATTTTGTACAAATAATTAAATATTATGCTACTATTTATAAAAGTAAAATCAGATATCCATTAAAAGATAAGTTCTCTATCATTTTTTTAATTCACAAACGCACACTTGCATTGCCTACTAAGAAGGTTAGTACCGGTAGTCATCAGTTAAATATTAAAATACTTTTCAGTCCTCGACGAAGCTCACGGTGAAATAAAAGAGTTCTGTTTTTGGGCAGTTGAACGAATGCTATGATAACCCTCACTTCTGTAATGAAATGTGCAATTTCAACAATCCTTCTTCCCATGAGTCTCTGGAGGCCAGGATCGTTGATGTGAGCATATGGCTGTCTTTCTATCACATACGATAGTTCTTGGGTATCATTCAAACTGAAAAGTAATAAGAACTATATATAGTGAGGTTATCTTTCATCTTAGTACTACAAAACTTTATGTTGATATACATATGTATATATGTTTGTACGTGTGCATTAGTTAACACATTGAAGTGAAGTCTGATGTTGATGTACATATGTATATATTGTTGCGTCATCGAGGTCACATGACTAGTGTGACGCCACGTTTCAAGAACTATCCCGAACCTTGGCGAATGCTCTAGTACCTACTAGATATAGGGTAGTCTGGTATATAAAAGAGGGTGACAACGTGACGGGAGAGTGATGCAATGTGTGTGTAGATAGTGAGTAATTGAACTGTAGTCACAGGGTATTGTTAAAGTTAACGTTCGTTCGTTATAGTGTTTGTTTTAGCGCGAATATTGAAATTAAGTGTATCACAAAGTTATATTCGGAAAGAATAAACGAGTTTTATTAAGTAAAGACTTGTGTCGTTAAAGTTTCGTCGGAAAGAAGTTACGGAAAGTTAATTAACAAACGGAGACGTAACAAATTGGTGTCAGAAAGTGGGATAAAAAAATGGAAACGAGAAGCAGCAAATCAAACTACAGCCTAGC
>NW_013759882.1:0-936 GCF_000517525.1 Limulus polyphemus
CCTGATTCCACTTCACCATCATCAACTCCCTCAGTGACTTTGGCTTCAGCTTGATGGCACCTGGTTAGTTCAACCTCTCTTTTAACAATTACCGGAATATGGTCTTTGTTGTTCCCAAACGTCATTTTATCAAAGTTAACTACACACTCCCTCGGTAGTAATTAGTTCAACCATAGTATGGATTGGTCTTCAATGTCAGCCAAGTATATTTTGTGTCTATCTTTCATGCTCATGAGCTCAATAGTTACCCACACCGGTCCCCACAACCTTGCATAATGTCCTGTCACACCACAGAGCTTCTGTATGGCTTCTGGTACTGCTTTGTGATCCAGCACATTGATACTCTCAAGGGTTTGCTGAGATGCAGAATCTATAACAAAGTTGCACTTTTGGCCATCCAGCTTTCCTGTCACATAGACACTATGTGTGCTTGGCATTCTACACCTAGCTTTTGGGACTTTCACGATGGGGTTTGGTGGGCATTGCTCAACACAAACCACTACTGGTTTTTCCCGAGGCTGATTTATTGGTAGTATTCTTCTTAAACTGGCTCCTCGTTGCTCTCCACAGTTCCAACAACCTTTCTGGGTAGCAGCCTCTCCTGCCGTGACATCTTCCCCTGTGTTGAAGTTTCCAGCATTGAGCTCTCTTGTGTCCAGGTTTCTTACAGTGCCGGCAAAGTCCCTCAAACCTCACTGAAACTGCCGTTTTCTGCCCTTGAATCCCGATAACTGTACCAACCTTGGTATTTCTGTGCCTGACTTAACATTGGATTCGAATTCAAGAGCTCTGGCCATTGCATCCTGCATAGTTGAGGGGTGTGCTTGCTTTACTTGTATCTTCAGTTGTGGACTGTCCAAGACATCTACAAACTGATCCTTCAGCAACAACTTGAGGACAGTCGGGTAGGCCTTGTGTGCCACACTTTCCAAATCC
>NW_013759883.1:0-936 GCF_000517525.1 Limulus polyphemus
GCAGGCACAAGACAAGATATAGCCCTGGTGTTGCTTCGAATTACTATAGACGCGAGAAAAGAGAGAGCGATGGTGATGCTTCTAATTACTATAGACCCAAGACAAGAGATAGCCCTGGTGATAATTTGACTTACTGCAGGCACAAGACAAGATATAGCTCTGATAGTGTTTCGAATTATAACAGTTTTTCGGATATTTTTGATGATGTTCTGAGGTACTAACGTCTTGACGAAAGATTTAGCTATGACATTAATAACAATCCTAGTGAAGAAAGTTACGTGCAAGAAAACTTTAAACATTAGAACAAAAATTCCCTTCATGTAACAGGAAACATCAAACTGGTTGGATACTAGATGGTATGTAATTAATAACATAAAGAAGAGAGTAATATTGGTCCAAACTATTCAAGATTGAAGTGATAAACAATGAAAGTTTACAGAAATCATACTACATAAAGAAAAATACTAATTTTGACCATGAAGGAGTAAGATGGTACCATAACCAAATGTTTAAAAGATCACGCTAACGTCACACTCAACTTTTTATCCCTTCCTACATTCCTCACCTCTTTTTCACACTCTCCTATAACTGCATATCTGTTTATTTTATTACTTGATTTACTAAATTCGTTCTTGTGTTGTTAAAGCTTGAGTATAAGATAACGTACCGTGCAACAACTCGTGCATATTAACGTCCATCAATTCAAAGATCAAGGCCAGTCTGCCACTCCTTTTGTCGCTGTTTAAAGAAGAGAGAGAAAAACAAATGTTACAAAACAAACGATTTCCTTGAAACTTCTTGTAATCTAAAGTAATGATGTCCAGCTTATAATCTATAGTAGTGATGTCCACCTTATTATCATCTATAGTAGTGATGTCCAGTTTATTATAATCTATAGTAGTGATGTCCAGCTTATTATAATCTACAGTAGTGATC
>NW_013759884.1:0-936 GCF_000517525.1 Limulus polyphemus
AATGGGTGTTGTGGACATCGTGTCTGATACTGGTGTTTGTGTATAGCGCTCACAAAACCCTGGCGTTGCTGCGGTGTCCTTGTTTGACATTGTAGTGCGTCACCTCGTAGGACTCCATGGCGGGTGGGGTCAGTGGGCACTGAATCTCTCTCCTTAATTATGGATCCCCCCATTCCAAATAAAAAAAGTTAAAAATCTGCTGATTGGTAAACGACCACGCCTAGAAGACTCTGAACAGCAGTCTCCATCACAAAGTACACCTGTACCTCGCTTTTTGATCCTGCATTCACTGTCTGGTAAATCTTTAGGGCAAATGTCTCCCTTTTTTATTCAGACGGGCTTAGAGGGGCTTGCTGGCTCTCCAAAGTCAGTTAAGAAGCGCCATTCTGGAGACATCTTAGTAGAAACATCCACAACTAAGCACAGTGAACTCCTCTTGAATTCAAAGGCCATTGGGGATATATCCATTGAGGTTACTCCCCACGCTTCCTTGAATTCCTCACGAGGAGTTATTGTTGAGAGGGACTTGAAGTCTATCCCCGAGTCGGAGATCCTTGCTGGTTTCTCCAATCAAGGAGTTTCAGCAGTTTTGATTTTGACGTTTTCATCACCACGTCCACCTGCCGCCGTTAAGGCAGGTTATTTAAACTGTAAGTACGGCCCTATATTCCTAACCCTCTCCGATGTTTTCAGTGTCAGCGGTTTGGTCACTCAATGACATCTTGTTGTGGTTCTGTGACGTGTGCTCGTTGTGGTGGCAAGGACCATGATGCCTACGAATGCAAACTGGACCCTCACTGTGTTAATTGTAGTGGATCCTACCCCTCTTACTTTAAGACCTGCCCTAAGTGGGTGGAAGAGAAAGAGGTACAGCATTTGAAGACTCTTAATAACATCTCTTATCCTGAGGCTCGGAAGCTATTGTTCCCTACTACA
>NW_013759885.1:0-1861 GCF_000517525.1 Limulus polyphemus
CATGGGATTGACGTAGCACAGCTTCCCGTAACTTTCTCGGTATAACTGTTTGCCAGGTCATCACTTTCCCATCTGCAGTTTCCCATCTCCGGAGAAGAATACCATCTTCAAGCTTCAACTGGTCTCATTGTGCCCAATAGTTCCTTGTCACAGGACTTAGAATAGACACCTTCTCCCAAGCAGGACGCAAAACACTTGCTTTTAGAAAATCAATTATTGGCTTCAAATCTTGGTCTTTCTCTTGCTCTGATTTAATATCTATATCTGGTTCCATTTCACCACCAACATCTCCTTCAGTCACTTTGACTTCAGCTTGATGACACTTGGTTCGCTCAACCTCTCTTTTGTAGCAATGTCTGCAGTCATTTTTGCAGGGTCTTTGGCTCAGTCTGTCGGCATTACCATGAGATTTTCCTTCTCCATATTCAATATCACAATTATAATGGTCATTTTTTCCGATCCAACATGCCAGCTGTACCTCTGGGTTGTTTAATGATCTTAACCACTGTAACGCAGCATGGTCTGTCCTGATGGTAAACCTTGCACCATAGAGGTAAGAATGGCAATATGTCAGACTCTTTACTATAGAAAGGAGTTCCCTCCGTGTTCTACTGAAAACCCTACTGAAGTAGGCCACCACATGTTCGTTTTCGCCCAATTTCTGAGAAAACACTCCTCCAGTTCCGACATTACTAGCATTACAATCCAGTATGTACGGCAGTGAGGGATCTGGAAGCTTTAAAAGTGGAGCAGAGGCCAATTTTCTTTCAATGTTTTGAAAGAATGCTGGCAAGAAACTGTCCATTCAAACTTCTGGCCTTTTTTTAGTCAAATCATGTAGTGGAGCAGCTATAGTTGCAAAGTCCTTCACAAACTTTCGGTAATAGGTACAAAGTCCCAAGAAACTTCTTAACTCTCCCACATTGTCTGGTGTTTGGCCAATCACGCACTGCTTTCACTTTGTCAAGATCAGTTTGCACACCATGCTCACTTACAATGTGACCTAATTAAAGCACCTCTTTCTGGAACAAGTGGCATTTCTTGGGATGGAGTTTGAGGTTTGCTGCTTTCAAACGCTTGAACACTTCCTCTAGCCGGGACATTTCCTCATAAAAAGTTGTTTCAAATACAATGACATCGTCCAGGTACACCAGGGCTATCATCCATTGTAGGCCTTCCAATACTCTTTCCATCAGCCTCTCAAATGTTGCTGGATCATTACTAATCCCGAATGGCATCACTTGGTATTGCCAGAGACCTTGGCCATAACTAAATGCTGTCTTAGGTTTATCTGCTTCAGCCATTTTTACTTGATGGAACCTGATTTTAAATCCAGAGTTGAAAACCACCTGGCTCTATTTAGGGCATCAAGAGCATCATCAATTCTTGGCAGTGGGTATGAGTATTTTTCGATTATACTGTTAAGAACCCTGAAGTCCACACAGCAACGTTGGGTCCCATCCTTCTTCTGGACTAACACGACGGGAGCTGACCAGGGACTATCTGATTTCTCGACTATCCCTTCCTTAATTAGACCATCCATGACCTTCTCTATCTCTTGTCGTTTTGCTGGAGCTATTCTTCGTGGAGAGATCTTTATGGGACGGTGATTGCCTGTGTTTATTCTGTGCTCTACAAGGTTTGTGCAGTTGAGGTCATGATCTTCTTTCGAAAAGACGTCTGCATAATTTTCCAAAATTTCTTTTACCTTAAGAGCCTGTGATGATGCCAGATGGACTATGCTCTTCTTATAGAGTCAGTTAAATGTTCTGGAAGTGTATGTCCTTTCTTTATAGTTGTATTTCTTGCTTTGACATTGTCTGGCTCTACCTCCTGGCACACACCCAACAATGCTCCTTCC
>NW_013759886.1:0-2792 GCF_000517525.1 Limulus polyphemus
AATTCGGTAACTGGAGTTACACCTAGGTATTCGTGGAGTAGTTGTACCAAGTAAGGCTAACGATGAGTATGGTGGTTATTAATTCGGTAACTAGAGTTACACCTAGGTGTTCATGGAGTAGTTGTACCAAATAAGGCTAAAGATGAATAGGGTGTTTATAAATTCGGTAACTAGAGTTATACCTAGGTATTCGTGGAGTAGTTGTACCAAGTAGGGCTAAAGATGAATATGGTGGTTATAAATTGGGTAACTAGAGTTACACCTAGGTATTCGTGGAGTTGTTGTACCAAATAACGCTACAGATGAGTATGGGAGTTATTAATTCGGTAACTAGAGTTACACCTATGTGTTCATGGAGTATTTTACCAAGTAAGGCTAAAGATGAGTATGGTGGTTATAAATTCGGTAACTACAGTTACACCTAGGTGTTCGTGGAGTTGTTGTACCAAATAACGCTAAAGATTAGTATGTTGGTTACAAATTCGGTAACTAAAGTTACACCTAGTTGTTCGTGGAGTTGTTGTACCAAATAACGCTAAAGATGAGTATGGTGGTTATAAATTCGGTAACTAGAGTATTACCTAGGTGTTCGTGTAGTTGGTGTGCCAAATAACGCTAAAGATGAGTATTGTGGTTATAAATTCGGTAACTAGTTACACCTAGGACTACTCCATGAACATTGCCAAGTAAAACCTAGGTGTAACTCTATTTACCGAGTTTATAACCACCATACTCATCTTTAGCAATTTATAACCACCATACTCATCTTTAGCTTTACCTGGCAAAACTACTCCATGAACACCTAGGTGTAACTATAGTTACCGAATTTATTACCACCATACTCATCCTTAGCATTATTTGGTACACCAACTCCACAAACACCTAGGAGTAACTCTAGTTACCGAATTTATAACCACCATACTCATCGTTAGCGTTATTTGGTACAAGAACTCCACGAACACCTAGGTGTAACTCTAGTTACCGAATTTATAACCACCATACTTCATCTTTAGTCTTACTTGGTACAACTACTCAATGAACACATAGGTATTACTCTAGTTACCGAATTTATAACCACCATATTCATCTTTATCCTTACTTGGTACAACTACTCCACGAACACCTACATGTAACTCTAGTTACCGAACTTGTAACCACCATACACATCTTTAGCTTTATTTGGTGCTACAACTCCACGAATACCTAGGTGTAACTCTATTTACTGAATTTATAACCACCATACACATCTTTAGCCTTACTTGGTACAACTACTCCATGAACGCCTAGGTGTAACTCTAGTTACAGAATTTATAACCACCATACTCATCTTTAGCCTTACTTGGTACAACTACTCCATGAACACTTAGGTGTAACTCTGGTTACCGAATTTATAACCCCCATACTCATCTTTAGCGTTATTTGGTACAACAACTCCACGAACACCTAGGTGTAACTCTAGTTAAACAATTTATAACCACCATACTCATCTTTAGCGTTATTTGGCACAACTACTCCATGAACACCTAGGTGTAACTTTAGTTACGGAATTGATAACCACCATACTCATCTTTAGCCTTACTTGGTACAACTACTCCAGGAACACTGAGGTTTAACTCTAGTTACCGAATTTATAACCCCATACTCATCTTTAGCGTTATTTGGGGCAACAACTCCACGAATTGTAACTCTAGTTACAGTATTTATAACCACCATACTCATCCGTAGCCTTACTTGGTACAACTACTCCATAAACACCTAGGTGTATCTCTAGTTACCGAATATATAACCACCATACTCTCTTTAGCGTTATTTGGTACAGCAACTCCACGAACACCTAGATGTAATTCTAATTACCGAATTTGTAACCACCATACTCATCTTTAGCGTTTTTTGGTACAACAACTCCACGAATATCTAGGTGTAACTCAAGTTACCGCCTAGGTGTTCATGGAGTAGTTGTACCAAGTAAGGCTAAAGATGAGTATGGTGGTTATAAATTGTTTAACTAGAGTTACACCTAAGTGTTCGTGGAGTTGTTGTACTAAATAACGCTAAAGATGAGTATGGGGGTTATAAATTCGGTAACTAGAGTTAAACCTAAGTGTTCATGGAGTAGTTGTACCAAGTAAGGCTAAAGATGAGTATGGTGGTTATAAATTCCGTAACTAGAGTTACACATAGGTGTTCATGGAGTAGTTGTACCAAGTAAGGCTAAAGATGAGTATGGTGGTTATAAATTGTTTAACTAGAGTTACACCTAAGTGTTTATGGAGTTGTTGTACTAAATAACGCTAAAGATGAGTATGGGGGTTATAAATTCGGTAACTAGAGTTAAACCTAAGTGTTCATGGAGTAGTTGTGCCAAGTAAGGCTAAAGATTAGTATGGTGGTTATAAATTCGGTAACTAGAGTTACATCTAGGTGTTCGTGGAGTTGTTGTACCAAATAACGCTAAAGATGAGTATGTTGGTTACAAATTCGATTACTAGAGTTACACCTAGGTGTTCGTGGAGTTGTTGTACCAAATAACGCTAACGATGTATATGGTGGATATAAGTTCGTTAACTAGAGTAACACCTAGATGTTCGTGGAGTTAGTATACCAAATAACGCTAAAGATGAGTATGGTGGTTATAAATTCGGTAACTATAGTTACACCTAGGTGTTCATGGAGTAGTTTTGCCAAGTAAAGCTAAAGATGAGTATGGTGGTTATAAATTAGGTAAATAGAGATACACCTAGGTGTTCATGGAGTAATTGTACCAAATAACGCTAAAGAGAGTATGGTGGTTA
>NW_013759887.1:0-933 GCF_000517525.1 Limulus polyphemus
TATTCAATGTCTCTTACAGGAACCAACCAGTATTCAGTGTCTCTTACAGGAACCAACCAGTATTCAATGTCTCTTACAGGAACCAACCAGTATTCAGTGTCTCTTACAGGAACCAACCAGTATTCAATGTCTCTTACAGGAACCAACCAGTATTCAAGGTCTCTTACAGGAACCAAACAGTATTCAATGTCTCTTACAAGAATCAACCAGTATTCCTATATGTATCAAAATCTGAATAGAGAGAAAGTGAATCTTTAGTAGATTTAGTATTCAATCTGGACTAGTAAAAACCTTAAGATAAAATCTGTATCTGTCCTGTTTCTTGGGTGAAAAAAATAGCATTAATAAAGAAATAATGTCATTGTCATCACTGAAGATAAACTGTGAATATACCAGGTCAAAGTGAAAGGCACGAAACTGAAAATATCAGCCCAAAAAGACAAATTGAAATGATAAAACTGAAGATGTATAAGATAAAAATAAGTATAAGTTATATTGATCTTTGACAATGACCAGTCCTTCGTTGGATGGAGTTACAATTAGTAAAGTTTCTCCAATTGAAATGAGGAACAGTTAAAAAGGCATCTAGCCTGTACAGATTCAAAACCAAATACCAATTCTTAGTTTGCTTTGAAATAGCAAAAAGATAAGAATAAAATCCCAAACTTGCATCTAAAACTTTGACCATAGAGCCTTTAAGAAAAGCAAGACAAAATAGAGCATTAAGGAAGGGAAAAGAAATGGTAATTGACAAAGAAGAGGGTCAACCTTCTAGGTCAAGGAAAGACCAAAACCTCCAGGGTCCAAGCAAGCATCAGGTATAACCATTTTTTACAGAGATATTCCACCAATTTTTCCCTACCAGGTTATGGTCAATTAAAGAAACATAAACCTATGTTCCAATGATCAAAAAGAACATTGTGCAAAGTTTCT
>NW_013759888.1:0-936 GCF_000517525.1 Limulus polyphemus
TAATATTTAGAAGTATAGGCATGTCCTGTATACTAGACGTATTCTGTAGTTCGAAGCTACTAATGTATCATATTTAGAAGTATAGGCATGTCCTGTATATCAAATGAGCTCTGTAGTTCGAAGTTACTAATGTCTCCTATATAGAAGTGCAGACATGTCCTGTAGTTCGAAGTTACTAATGTCTCATATTTAGAAGTGTAGACATGTCATGTAGTTCGAAGATACTAATGTCTCATATTTAGAAGTGTAGAAATGTCCTGGAGTTCAGAGTTACTAATGTATCCTATTTAGAAGTGTAGACATGTCCTGTAGTTCGAAGTTACTAATGTCTCATATTTAGAAATGTAGACATGTCATGTAGTTCGAAGATACTAATGTCTCATATTTAGAAGTGTAGCCGTGTTCTGTAGTTCGAAGATACTAATGTCTCATATTTAGAAGTGTAGACATGTCCTGTAGTTCGGAGTTACTAATGTCTGCTCTTTAGAAGTGTAGACATGTCCTGTATTACGAAATTACTAATGTCTCATATTTAGATGTGTAGACATACTAATGTCTCCTATTTAGAAGTGTAGACGTGTTCTGTAGTTCGAAGATACTAATGTCTCCTATTTAGAAGTGTAGACATGTTCTGTAGTTCGAAGATACTAATGTCTCCTATTTAGAAGTGTAGATATGTCCTGTAGTTCGAAGTTACTAATGTCTCATATTAAGAAGAATAGACATGTCCTGTATATTAGACGTACTCTGTAGTTCGAAGTTATAATGTCTCCTATATAGAAGTGCAGAAATGTCCTGCAGTTCGAAGTTACTAATGTCTAATATTTAGAAGTGTATATTAGACGTATTCTGTAGTTCGAAGCTACTAATGTCTCATATTTAGAAGTATAGGCATGTCCTGTATATTAAACGTACTCTGTAGTTCGAAGTTACTAA
>NW_013759889.1:0-936 GCF_000517525.1 Limulus polyphemus
TTACCAACAAGTCAGCCTCAAAGAGACCAGTAGTGCTTGGTTTTGAAGGACACTCACCAACCCCCATCATGAAAGTCCCAACAGCTAGATGTAAAATGCCAAGCACACACAGTGTCTATATGACAGGAAAGCTAGATGGCCAAAGGTGCAACTTTGTCATAGACTCTGCATCTCAGCAAACCCTTGTGAGCATCAAGGTGTTAGATCACGAAGGAGTACCAGAAGCTGTACAGAAGCTCTGTGATGTGACAGGACATTATGCAAGGTTGTGGGGACCAATGTGGGTAACTATCCAGCTCATGGGCATGAAGGACAGACAAAAAGTATACTTGGCTGATATTGAAGACCAATGCATATTAGGATTGGACTACTTACTACCGAGGAAGTTTGTAATTGATTTTGATAAAATGACTTTTGGGAACAACAAAGGCCAAGTTCTGGTAACTGTTAAAAGAGAGGTTGAACTAATTAGGTGCATTCAAGCTGAAGTCAAGCCGACTGAAAGAGTTGATGATGGTGAAGTGGAACCAAATATAGATATTAAAGCAGAACAGGAGAAAGAGCAATATTTGAAGCCAATGATTGATTTTCTAAAAGCAAGTGTTTTGCGCCCTGCTTGGGAGAAGGTGTCTAGTCTGAGCCCTGTGACAAAGAATTATTGGGCACAATGGGACCAGTTGAAGCTTGAAGATGGTGTTCTTGTCCGGAGATGGGAAACTACAGATGGGAAAGTGATGACTTGGCAAACAGTTATACCGAGGAAGTTACGGGAAGTTGTGCTGCGTCAATCCCATGATACTTTAACAGGAGGACATCTCGGAATTAAGAAGACATTGAGTCACCTACGACAAAGATTTTACTGGATAGGCATGAGACAAGATGTGGAAGAATGGTGCAGAACATGCAGTACATGTCGTGGAAACAGGGGACCCAAGC
>NW_013759890.1:0-1744 GCF_000517525.1 Limulus polyphemus
GACTTCTATCAATTTCAATAAGTTATCAAATTCCAGACGCATCAATGTTATTCATTATATAATTGTTCAGTAACATATCTCTTAATTATCTAAGTAGAGGTAGCCCCCTCTGTAAGAAATATTTACACGTGTTGAAAGATTCACCAGTCGCCACTCGGATGAAACAGGTAACATGTTTAGAACCTATATATTTGGTTCACAACAAAACTTCTAACGATTCAAAAGCTAATAAACAAGGATTAGAAGTTAATACACAAGCTTCCATCTACATCTCGATCTTAACGGATGATTTCATGAGAAACTTAACTAATGATAATAGAACCACAAGAATCCCGTTTTTACCAAACACTTCACTGCTTAACTTACGAAGATATATATATATATCAAAATGTGTTCATTACACCTACAAATCAAGAGCTGAATTCATGAGTAACTTAACTAAAGGTACTTAAACCACAAGATTCCCGTTGATACCAAATACTAGTCATATCCTCCGAAATCCACTCAAATGAACATTTATATCTCTAGTTTTAATAATTTTTATTCTTAGCCCATGTCTAAGTTAAGTAGTACAGTAAAGTTGATTTATTATATTATCTAGAGAAACCTTGATATTGTTTTGTGATTATGTACTCAGTAATGGGCTTATGGATAAAAAATATTCAGCTATTTAGTTTTTATTGTATTTAAATGTCAACAAATTAACTAGACAAATCCTGTGTATATTGAACAAGTTTAGATTAGGGTTAGAAAAACTAAATTTGTCAAACGTTAATGTTTTCCGACTTACTCGATTGTTAGATCTTAACTGTAAATTCAACGATATCACGTGACAACGTTTTTAACAAATTCTTACTGAACATGCTATATTCCATGAATAAGTCAGACTTCAATACTTTGTTACGATAAACATGATATTATACATTAAAGATAATGTGCCTTACTTGCTGGAACTTGAATCAAACTAACACATAAAAATCTTACTTTGATATACAATGTACATCAGTGACTAAACTTGGTACTGACGTAATGTTAACAGTTTTCTAAACGTTATGTTTATCGGCTAGGCTTTACAACTAGATAAATAGTGACCAATAGAAATAATTATAAAATAGTATCAATGTTATGTTTTCTAACAATGTTATTTTACTCATTGTATGAAGCAATGAGGACTTGCCGAGATGACATTTTATGTCCAAGAGATTTAGTTTGCTGTGATTTTCCGCCTACCTTTTCTTGTCAAGTTACTAGTCCATTTGGTCCAGCAGGTTTAGGTAGAAGAAACTATGGACTATTGTTATCGATAGAAGCGAATAACGCTATAGACACTTGAGTATTCACATGGAATTGTATTATCAATAGAAAATAAATAAAATAAAACATTCTGTGTTGTTTGTTGTTAATCAAACAGCTGCACTACGGTCTATTTTAGCTGTGACCAGCACAGGATTAAAACCCTGAATTTTTACATTATAAAATATTATCAGTGTTACGTCATTTTGTTTACTAACTTGTTGCGAGTACTTGCCAAGATGACATTGCATGTCCAAAATATTTTGTTTGCTGTCATATTCCTCCTACCTATTGTTGTCAACATGATATTGGAAAGGATATGGATTAGGCTTAGCAAGCTATGGAGAAAGTGTATGCTTTAGACGTTCGAGCATTCCGTCGGACAGTCACCGTCCTTTTCGCCACTAGAACTGGTCACTTCTCAATATAATATTTTCAGTAAAAAGTTAGC
>NW_013759891.1:0-936 GCF_000517525.1 Limulus polyphemus
GAGTGATATGTGTACTTTTTATCTAGTCTGTGGTGTTCAGATACAGTGATATGTGTACTTTTTATCTAGTCTGTTGTGTTCAGGTACAGCGATATCTGTACTTTTTATCTAGTCTGTGGTGTTCAGGTACAGTTTTGTCTTCACAGAATAATTTCAAACATGGACAACAAATGAAATAAACAGTCAAAATGAACAAATGAAATAAGCATTTATTCACAATGCGTGACTGGACTGTTTGGCTTCTAGTAGACTAAATATTGTTACGTCTCTGTATGTTGGTTTGTTAATTCTTCTAAGATGCAAGTCCTTTCTTTATAAAACTTGTTTATTCTTCCTCAGTACAACTTTGTAATGTACTTAATTTTCACAGTTACACACACACTATAGTTCACAACAATTCACTCACTTTCTATCGCGCTTAGACTTAATTGTCCGTCCCCGCAAACTGTAGTTCCGATCTCTGTGTCTGCTATCCTCAGTTCCCGCCAACCGTAATCGCTGTCTTTCTTTCTCTCTGCCTACTTCGTCTCCGCTACGTCTCTGCCTCTGTCTCTCTCTCTCTCACTGTCTAGCGTACTTATATACGATAATACTGCCTGTTCTAGAAACTTCTAAGACTCTCAACACGTGCTACCAGCGTCACTTGACTCCCGCTGTCGTAACACACTAGCGAATCTTCTAGAATACTCGTCACGTGACCCACACTGTCGTAACACTGCCCCTTCCTTAGTATTGTTCGTCCCGAACAATAGCCACTTACATTAAATTAATAAACAATTAACAATAACTTAATTAAATGTACAGAATTTACAAACACAAAATTAAAATTCAACAAAGTATTTTAATTTTTCGGGACGTATCTTCTTCCGCACTGGTCGCTGTCTCGTTGGCTTCTGCTTCATTTGGGGTTCATCTGCTTCATCAGGAAACGTCCTA
>NW_013759892.1:0-257 GCF_000517525.1 Limulus polyphemus
CGCTGCCTTCTGTTCGGTGTGTAACATAGTGTAATTAGGCTTCAGTTGACAGATGGATAAGGAGATAATACCGAAAACAAAGTTTCAGTAGTTTGGGATCGAGTGACTATGTGAAGTGCTGCCTTCTGTTCGGTGTGTAACATAGTGTAATTAGGCTTCAGTTGACAGATGGATAAGGAGATAATACCGAAAACAAAGGTTTCAGTAGTTTGGGATCGAGTGACTATGTGAGTGCTGCCTTCTGTTCGGTGTGTAAC
>NW_013759893.1:0-830 GCF_000517525.1 Limulus polyphemus
CTGTCAATAAGAAGACAAAATATTTAACAATGCTGTGTACTATCAATAAGAAGACACAAGATTTAACGATACTGTGTACTATCAATAACAAGCCACAAGATTTAACGATACTGTGTATTGTCAATAAAAAGACACAAGATTTAACAATGCTGTGTACTGTTAATAAGAAGACACAACATTTAACGATACTGTGTACTATCAATAAAAAGACACAAGTTTTAACAATGCTGTGTACTATCAATAAGAAGACACAAGATTTAACGATACTGTGTAAAGTACACAGTATCCTTAAATCTTATGGCTTGTTATTGATAGGTCAATAACAAGCCACAAGATTTTAACGAAACTGTGTACTGTCAATAAGAAGACAAAATATTTAACAATGCTGTGTACTGTCAATAAGAAGACACATGATTTAACGATACCGTGTACTATCAAAAATAAGACAAGATTTAACAATACTGTGTACTATCACTAACAAGCCACAAGATTTAACGATACTGTGTTCTGTCAATAAAAAGATACAAGTTTTAACAATGCTGTGTACTGTCAATAAGAAGACACAAGATTTAACGATACTGTGTACTATCAATAATAAGACATAAGATTTAACGATACTGTGTACTGTCAATAAGAAGACACAAGATTTAACAATATTGTGTACTATCAATAAGAAGACACAAGATTTAACAATACTATGTACTATCAAAAAGAAGACAAGATTTAACAATACTGTATACTATCACTAACAAGCCACAAGATTTAACGATACTGTGTATTGTCAATAAGAAGACACGAGATTTAACAATACTGTGTACTGTCAATAAGAA
>NW_013759894.1:0-968 GCF_000517525.1 Limulus polyphemus
TAAATCTTGTGGCTTCTAATTGACAGTACACATTATCGATAAACGTTGTGGCCTCTTATTGACAGTAAACAGCATCGTTAAACGTTGTGAATTCTTATTGATAGTACATAGTATTGTTAAATCTTGTGTATTCTTATTGATAATACACAGTATCGTTAAAGCTTGCGTCTTATTATCGACAGTACACAGTACTTTTAAATCTTGTGTCTTCTTATTAACAGTACACAGTATCGTAAAATCTTGTGTCTTCTTATTGACAGTACACAGTATCGTTAAATCTTGTGTCTTCTTATTGACATTACACAGTATCGTTTAATCTCGTGTTTTCTTTTTTATAATACACAGTATCGTTAAATTTTGTGTTTTATTATTGACAGTACACAGTATTGTTAAATCTTGTTTTTTCTTATTGACACTACACAGTATCGTTAAATCTTGTGATTTATTATTGACAGTAAACAGTATTGTTAAATCTTGTGTCTTCTTATTGATAACACACAGTATCGTTAAATCTTTTGGTTTGTTAAAGATAGTACATAGTATTGTTAAATCTTGCGTCTTATTATCTACAGTACACAATATTGTTAAATCTTTATGTCTTCTTTTTGACAGTACACAGTATCGTTAAACCTTGTGTCCTCTTATTCACAGTACACAATATTGTTAAATCTTGTGTCTTCTTTTTGATAGTACACAGTATTGTTTAATCTTGTGTCTTCTTATTGACAGTACACAGTATCGTTAAATCTCGTGGCTTCTTATTGACAGTACACAGTATTGTTAAATCCTGTGGCTTCTAATTGACAGTACACAGTATCGATAAACGTTGTGAATTCTTATTGATAGTACATATTATTGTTAAATCCTGTGAATTTTTATTGACAGTACACAGTATCGTTAAACCTTGTGGCTTCTTGTTCACAGTACACAATATCGTTAAATCTTGTGTCTTCTTATTGACAGTACAT
>NW_013759895.1:0-2376 GCF_000517525.1 Limulus polyphemus
CATTATCGATAAATACAATAACATATTTCTTTTGTATTTTACGGATTTTAGTTTTAAATTTAAAAAAAAAAGTTAAATCTATTGGCTATTTCGTTAGATAAATAAAATCTAATTTTTCTTTAATTCTATTAATAACATAATAGCTCCATTTTAAAAACCAATTTGGAGGATAATGTGTAGAATAATTAAGTTTCCAAATATAATTATCTACATATTTTATTTATCGAATTTAGAAGTAAGAAAGTGGATATATAGCGAACAAAATAAACAAATAAACAAACTTCCTCTTTTATATATATAGATAATATAACCAAGTAATACAAATTTTAATAACAAAATAATTTCGTTTCTTATCATGAAAATATTTAGAACAGTTTATGTTTATGTTGTTTCTTTTTGAGATGTAAACAAGTAAACAAATCGCATTTGCAAATGAATTTGCTTTAGTGAAAAAAATAAAAGAATCGTTTCAACAACTAAAAGACATTTTCGCACGAGCAAGAAATATGTTTAATAACAAAACCAAGTAATACTCTTTAAGTGAATGCTATGCAAATTCTTTAATATATTATTTTCATAAGCATATTATTACAGGAATTGGATATAATTAAAGACAATTATTTAAGCGAAATCATAGAAAAAGGTACTAAATACAGAAAAGCTACAAATTAACATAAATAGCACCATTAAATGTCATGTAAAAAAACTGGTTATTATGAAGTTATTTTAAAATTTGTAAGTTTAACCGTTTGGTTTCCTTGTCAATTTCGTCATTAAATACCACACCAAATACTTTCTATGTGCAAACGTGCTTATGTTTGTATGTTTATTACAAAAAAGTTTATTACAAAAATATGGCGCAATAATCATTAAGCGTTATGGCGGGAGACACTCAGATCACCTTGCTGTCAATTCAGTATTTTCAAAAACAGTTTTCTTTAAATAGTGCTAAGTGGTTTCATAAGTGATTTAGTAACTTTGTGAATTGCAAATTATTGTTTAGTGATACAGGTGATTATTCCACCCAAGAAACGCTCTTTCTATGGAAAGTATTCTGCCGCTAAAAGAATGCAAGCACAAAGAGCAGCTGAAACAGAAGAATAACGCAATCAAAGACTTCAAGCACAAGCTGCAAGACAGGCTGCTCAAATACAGGAAGAGACTTTGAAACAACGTAAAGTTAGACTTCGAGATCAAGCTGAAAGGCACGCTATTCAAAGGCAGCAAGAAACTGTTGAACAGCACAAAGCCAGCGTTCAGTCAGAATCATCAAGTCAAGCTGGATATAGACAACAAGAAACTTCTGAACAACGTCAAACCAGACTTCAAGCACAAAAATTAAGACAAATAACTTACAGAGAGCAAGAAACAGAGGAGCAACATGATGTACGACTTCAGGGTCAAAGAACAAGACAAGCTCAAACACGATTTAATTTCAAATAAAGCTTTGTTTGATTAAATGCTTTTTGATTTCTCGCATCACAGCTTTTGTGTACTTACTGAATAATTTAATGAAAAAATACTGATCTGTACATTTCAAATCTATATTTTTTCAGTGCAACGCCGGGTAACTCAGCTAGTTAAAAATATTTGATTTTCGCGCCTGAGCTTTATTGATCATATTGTATTGTTACAGATAACAGTTGAACATATGTATTTTTTTACGCGAAAATGTGTTAAATTCAGTGTTGAAACGCATCTTTCAGTAAGGCTAATGTAGCTAGAGATATGACAGAGATCATTTTTATAGCATTCAATTTTATTAGTTACAAAGCTATCAATTAGAAATTCACACCCACCTGTGATGTTATCTCTTTCACAATTCGTTGATAGTTCTTTCTTACGTTTCATTATCTAGTCTTAAATAACTTAAAAAGATCCGTGCTTTTATATTTCAGTTACGCTTATAATAATAAATAAAGACTAATTATGAACAACAAAAAAAGTACTTATCCAATCTTCTTTTTTCTTGCCCTCGATTGCACTTAACAATTTTTATTTAATTAAATAATTCACCAAATAATATAGACTAATAACATGCAAAACGTAGACAAATTCATTTACCTCTCAAAAGTTTCCTGGCTTTCTAACTATGCGAGAAGAGCCGTTACAAATCTATCCAAGCTAGTCGTTAACTTTCCCACCAGAACGAATCTTGTACTGTGAGTGAAATTGACGACACTTTATTCAGAATACAATGTTATACAATACGTCATTTGATAGATGAAAACCTTGACTTTCTATTGGTTGTAGGTAATATTGATTTAGAACTTATATTAAGTTATAATGGCGCGGATATTAGTTAAATACCGTTCAAAAGGCAATAAAACATAATTATAAATAGATGTATAATATTACGAACTTGAGCTAGTTAGT
>NW_013759896.1:0-1122 GCF_000517525.1 Limulus polyphemus
ATAGTTGACTAACTTGCTCACAAAATGTTTTATTGTTTCGTACCTGGGGGAAAATGTCCTTAACTATCAGTTAAATATTCAAGGAATGACATCATCTTTGATTTGTATGAAAGAGACATTTTCAAGCCTTTATGTATAGTTCCTGCTCATGAACGTGATATTTCCATAGGCGTGGAACTAACTCAACTTTACTATCTATAAGTCCCTGACTATTTTTGAAATAACAAGTTAGATAAACTGCCAACTATGGAAGGTATTCTAGCTTCAACCAAAGTACTCATAAATTTTGACATAACATTCCATAAACATTATTTTCGAAGATAAACTTTTACCTGCCATTCTTTTTGTCATGATAGCTTTACTTGTAATTCAATTCGTATACATCAGTATCATCAAGTACAGACTAGCCTCAGTTTTTAAAAGATTGCGCCTACATTTTCAAGCATGGAATTCAACATTAAATGAATAAGCGTGTGTACAATGTCACACATATATCAACATTCTATTCAATGTGAATCTTAACTCAACCATAAATATTATAGATCTCATAATCATATTATCTGTACAACCCAATGTCCTAGTGAAACTTTGCATGCATCAGAAAAGTTAGTACCATAATGTTTGACTATCAAGTATTGATCTCATTGTGTGTTCCTTCTTTTTCAAACTTGGAGCCCCCTCTCAGAGGTATAACGATAAATCTGTAGGCTTATAACGCTAAAAGCGTGTTTTGTTAACCACGGAGCGTACAACATAGATAGTTCACTGTGTAACGTAATTATAAACAAACACACACAAAAAAGGATCCAGCATTAGATCGATGTATACATCTCCAGAAAATACAAAAATTAAGACAAGATTTTTTCCATGATAATTATAATATATTTTGAATGTAACTTGAACTTCATTTAATTAACTTTGTGAATATGTGATATTCACTATTTCTTCTTGTTACCTAAAATCTCAGGTTGAAGTAAACATTTCAAATAAATAATACCTGCACTGTAGTCTATAATATCTGCACTGTAGTCTCTGCTGACAGCTTTTATATCATATGCATGTTGATCATACAAATCAAATATATGTGTCAGCAAGGCAGAAAATGGAAGTGGTCATACAAAG
>NW_013759897.1:0-937 GCF_000517525.1 Limulus polyphemus
AGGTTGGTTTTACGGGTGGAGTTGCTAGCCCCGTGCCCAACCCTCCTTCTTTCTCATCCTGGATTTGGGACCAGGCAAAGGCGGAGGTTGGCATGTTTGGTGTGACGGGGATTCGAACCCGCGACCCTCAGATTACGAGTCGAGCGCCCTAACTACCTGGCCATGCCGGGCCAATTACTTGTAGTAAGCTGTCAAAATTACCATCGACACAAAAGCATCTCTAGCCGTGGAAATGGTAGTTATACTAAAAATGAGTACATTTTTTAAACAAACAAAGAACGCGGAATTTCATGTCTTTAGTTTCACAGCCGAGGCTGAGAAGTGTACGTTTTAAACTCGAGAAAACTAATTGTGCTCGTGACAAAGTGGTTAGCGTCCCCGGATTGTGAATCAAAAGGTTTATGGTTCGCGTCTCTTTTTCCGAAAACTCGTTCCGTACCGTGGGGCAGCGGATGTACTGTAAGAGTAACGGTCAAATCCTACTATTCGTTCGGACAAGAATAGTCCAAGAACTGGTGCTGTTGACTAGCTAGCTGCTTTCCCTGCAGTCTGTCAGTTTGATATCCCCTAATATCCCCACTGCGTAGCTTTGAGTGAAGATTCTGATATTCAGCATGATTATTTTTTATGTTGTAAAATTCAGTGATCATCTTGATACAGTGTAAAAAAAATACACATCTATTTCTAATTAGTGTACAACATACTAAAACTGTCTGAACACGTGTGGGGGTGTGGTTTTACCCTATTGGTGGAACAACAGCTTCTAGATGATATCATTATTTATTAAGTGAAAAAACATTTTAATAAATCTTTATTACTTTGTTCGAAAACTGTGACGTCACGCCGGACGTTTTATTATATATTGACACAAGATATGATGTATAATACAATAAAAATACGTAATAAAATTGTTTACTTGTAGAATATATATATATAT
>NW_013759898.1:0-939 GCF_000517525.1 Limulus polyphemus
AGCAAGCTTATTATATAAAATTTGAATAAATGATATCATTATGCTATATAAATAAATCAGTACTATTTTCAAAACGAGATCCAAAACGCTTTAGAATAGTTGACTATCATTCTTCAAGAAATCGCTCGAGTTTTGGATCTCGTTTTGAAATATTACAAGTTTTGTAGGTGATCCTGTGTGCCAACTACTTAACCTGGACAAGTAAATCAGTGTCTTAGTTTCAAATAAGTACGGATCAGATAAGAAGATATTTATAGTTTAGTGAATGTTGTTGTTGTATTTTAGTAGAAAAAAATATACAATGGGCTATTTGTTCTCTGTCTACCGCAGGAATCGAGCCCTGAATTTTAACGCTTTAAGTCCCCAAACTCACCGCTGATCCACCGGCCTAAAAACATAGGTGAATAAATTGGGTTTTTGTACGGTGAACCTTGATTAAAGGATTGCATTATGCCGTATATGTTTTAATATACTGTTTTAATTCCAAATAAGTACCGATCCTATATGAAGATATTTAAAAATTGTTCAGCGACAAACTGGTTATGTAATCCTTTCTTCAAGCTAGACTTTAATAATTATCACACTCTAGGGTTAGAGTTCAAAAAGCCAGATATTATTTCATATCCTTGTAACTTTAAGTAACGTAGCCAAAGTGGGATTGAAAGCAAATCTTTTGTATCAACATCCTGCAGCAAAATGACTTTATCACATGTGATTGTTTTTTTTTGTCTCTAAAAAGTCGATGAGTTATTATTTTCTTACAAATGTTTGTAAGTTGTCTGTTGATGTGAAAATAATTTATATGAAATTATATTACTTTATTGTACACGAACTATCTTAATGTACACAGAAGTCCTAAGATTACAAATATAATCGACATATTTAATTTTTATTGTAAACTAGAATGATTAAATATTAAAATATTTATTCTATGATCGA
>NW_013759899.1:0-1297 GCF_000517525.1 Limulus polyphemus
TACAAGGAATTTAGTAAGTTTGTAACCAGATGTGCCTATAGTGGAAAGAATGGGTCGAAGGGGGGGGAACCTCTTTTATGAATTTTTGGAAGGCCATATAACATACCAGGACGGGAGCCGGTGGGATAAAGCGAAGAAGCAACATTTTCAGATATAATAATCCTGAACAGTTTCTAGAACTTAGAAGTATAAACCTGTCTCTTCCATAATTCGACTATTTTAACATTTTATAATAGTCAATACTTATAATTATAAGACTAATTTAATACTACTCAGACAGGGACAATGTGTAGTATTAATTCAGAATGTAAACTTTATTAATTAACGCCAATCTGAATTAGTACTAATACTAATAGTAACTGTTATATAGTTATATTAGTATTACTACTAGTAATTATGAACACAAGTCAAGAGGAGTAGGCCTACATTATAATATATAAACAGTATATGCCTAAAAGCTTAACTAATGTTAAAAAAAACTTTCATGGTCGACAACTAAATAAATCAAATTATAATAATTTACTAATAAAGGATATCAAACAATTTTTGACAATGATACCACAATAACGTAATTCAAGTTGTGAAAATTACGCTTCCATTTCCAGTGCTTATATTATAACGCTGGAAATCGTTACCAGCGAGAGGTGAAGCATAGCCCAAGTTTTACAGTTCATAACCAACAAACAAATTATTCCACACGAAATTTCACAAGGAAATAAGTTTTCAGTACAAGTACAATAGAGATACAAAACCGTATATATATAAACGTACAGATTGTAAAATTGGGATAATTATTTTCACTGAAATGCTTACTAATTCCTTGGAATGTAACACCAATATAAATTTAATTTCAACTATAATAGATGGCGATAGTTGGTACACACTGCAACTTAAATAAAAAATAATTCCGAATAAATGCCGATATTCCAATGACAGCGTATTAAAATAAATATTTACAAATTAATTACAGGAAAAAATGAAGTAATCACCAATTATAATGACGGCTGAATATTATTATTTATTCAAAGTATTTGTAATAAATGAAAGTATCGTTAAAAATCATTAAGATAATGATTATTATATAATTATATCGCTTCCACACAACTACTATAAAAATATTTTAGCTATGATTTTATTGCCATCTATTATCAAAAACATAAACTATTTTGTGAAATCGTCTCAGCCTTTAGAGCCATCTATTGAGCAAATATCTAACTGTAATAACTTTGGTTAGCATTTACTGCCATCTCTTATCCTAAAAACTAACTATTATGTGAAATTGTCCCCGCCTCTAGTG
>NW_013759900.1:0-936 GCF_000517525.1 Limulus polyphemus
TCGTAGTGAATATTGAAAAGCCTGTTTTGTTTCTTCTTGACTTTGCGTAATCTATAACACAACTTCCGTGTAAAATACGTTTTTTACCCCTATAAGTTGGTGTTCTTGCAAACACTGCTATTTTTCCAAAAAGCTCAATTACAAGGTGAACCATGAATTATCAGCTTACAACAGATGAGCATTAGATGAATGTAACGTATACAATACTCGATACATTAAACAATATAATCAAAATTCTTTAGATGTGAAAAAAAGGGTACGGCCAAAAAAGGATTCGGTGTGCGACTTAATGAAATCAAAATTGGCGGCCAAACTTGTTGCTACACCTGTATACGAAAAAAAAAAAAAATACGCGTGATAAATTTTTATTACGTACATTCGTACAATAATTACATTTTAAAAAACTAATTTATTTAAAGTAATGTTTTAAACTGTAACTAACCACCAAAGGAGGTGAAAGTAGTCTTCCAAAACTACTCTGTCTATATATATGTGTGTGTATATTTTTCTCGTACTGAAATACTTGTGATTACTTAAATTATTTGTGTTTTATTTTCTTTCACAGAACATTCGGAATGCGGAAGTCACACCTGTACTAAGTAACCTCTAGCAACAAGCAGACCGGATATTTCGATGAATTAGTATTTATATCGATAAATGTTAAACTTTAATGTAATTTATAGTGAGTTTCTATTTTCACTTTATTGTATTAACGTTTATTAATAAACCGATTTTTATAACTTCCTGTTCTCTTTATTATCAAATAACTTATTACAACCGTCTGTTTCTCCTCCATTCGGAAGTAAATACTTGGACCATTGAAGAATAAAGGTTTAGAATTAATATCCTTCGCAGGATATAACTCTATTTATCTATACAGACATTGTATTTCAACCACTTTTCCTGGACCACCAAAGAGGTTTTTATCTGCAGATG
>NW_013759901.1:0-935 GCF_000517525.1 Limulus polyphemus
ATTACCCATTTAAGCCGTCTCCAGCCATTATTGACCTTTAAATAAGCTTTAGCGACATTCTTTGGGTATTTATCCTACCGAATCTCTTTTAACTCTCAAATTATAAACTTGTTTTATGCTACATACTACCGGCGGGGTCCACATATTGCTTAATGTTGAATAATTTCGTGTTTTTTGTTTATTACACACTCCTGTCAACAACTGACCAATAAACTCGGTGAAGTCATAAATTTTCTATGTCAAATACACAGGAGGCCCATGCAGTAGTTAGTGAGTTTAATCACAATATTAATGGTATTTTGCGTTTAAACTTGTTTATGTGACTCGTGTGTTTTTAGGGACCTTGTAAACAACAAAGTCATGAACCCACAAGCAATTTTATGCACATAATAGTTTACAAAAAATGGGTTTAAAAAGCCGATGGTGTCATAGACTCCATCCATAATTTTACGGTTAAGTAAAGTTTAGGCCTAGTTATATTCGAGATAATTTCCTTAAACAAGTACAATCATCTAGCGATTGGTAACGTGATTTTCAAAGTAACCAGTCGGTTGTAAGAGGCGTAAAGACACAAAGAAAGCCAAAAATGCAACTTAGAAATATTTCATATCGCGAGAGGTCTGGAAAATCACAGTGGTTCGGTAGAACTACGATGATGTGATGTTAGCCATGGACAGTCCCGCCGACAGGGGGGGGGGGGGCAAAGAGGGCAACTGTCCAGGGGCACGGGTGAATTAAACCTGGTTATGCCGTAAAGCCCGCAAAGTATCTTTAGGCTATATCTTCATTTAGTGATAACAACCATAGTTTTTGGCTTTTCTTTGCATATAGACGCTTGATACATTAAGAATGACTGAAATAACAATTTTAGTGATAATTAATATGTATTTGTTACTTTATAGATTTAATATATATTTGTTGATACTTTATTAACG
>NW_013759902.1:0-933 GCF_000517525.1 Limulus polyphemus
GCTAAACAGATAAAATCTAGTGCATATCATCCAGAATCGCAAGGTACTCTTGAGAGATTTCACTCTACCTTGAAGAATATGATGCAGACTTACTGCTTCGATAACGAGAAGGATTGGGATGAAGGAGTTAATTTATTATTATTTGCTGTTTGTGAGTCAGTTCAGGAGTCGTTAGGGTTTAGCCCGTTTTAGTTGGTGTTTGTACATTCAGTGCATGGCAATGTGAAGTTGCTGAAGGAACAATGGTTGGAAGATAATCTAAAAGAAATTCACTTATTGGATTACGTTTCCAAGTTTCGGTCTTGACTCCCACATGCTTGTGAATTGGCTCGAGAAAATTTGAAGTCATCCCAAGTTAAAATGAAAAATGTTTATGACTGTAAGGCTGAAGAACCATTAATTCCATCCTGGGGACATGGTATTGGTATTCTTACCCACTATGGGACATTCACTCAGAGCTATGTATCATGGTCCCTATGAGGATGTTCGGAAAGTTAATGATATGAATTATGCTGTAAAAACACCTGATCGTCGAAAGGCTACCCAGCTGTGTCATATTAATATGTTAAAGCCCTACCATATTCGAGAATCATCTGAAGATATTTTAACCATTGATGACAGTTGCTCTGACTCAGACACTCGTAAATTTGAAAATAGTTGGGGACGAATGCAATATCAAACTGAGTAATTCGAACATTCTGGCCATTCTCGAATCGAAACTCGATCACTTGCCTCCTGAAGAGAAAGATCAACTTGCTAGTTTATTGCATGAATACGAATGTATATTTCCGGACGTTCTTAATAAAACCAACATTGATGTACATGATGTAGACATAGGTGATGCTTTCCCTGTGAAACAAAACTCTTATCGGGTGAATCCAATCAAGGCCGATAAAATACGTAAAGAAATATCTTATATGCCAAAGAATGGCA
>NW_013759903.1:0-934 GCF_000517525.1 Limulus polyphemus
CTCCTCATATGTCCTTGCTCTCCACAGTTCCAAAAACCTTTCTGGGTAGCAGCCTTTCCTGCCGTGGCATCTTCCCTGTGTTGAAGTTTCCGCCATTGAGCTTTCTTGTGCCCAGGTTTATTACAGTGCCAGCAAAATCTCTCAAACCTCTCTGAAAGCAGACCTTTTCTGGTCTTGAATCCTGATGACTGTACCAACATTGGTACCTCTGTGCTGGACTTAACGTAGGATTCAAATTCAAGAGCTATGGCCATTGCATCCTGCATAGTAGAGGGGTGTGATTGCTTCACTTTTATCTTCAGTTGTGGACTGTCCAAGGCGTCTACAAACTGCTCCCTCAGCAACAACTTGAGAACATCGGGTGGCACAGTTGGGTAGGCCTTGTGTGCCATACTTTCCAAATCCTGTGGCAGCTCTTGCAGGCTCTCCCCTTTAGCACGAACTCTAGTCCTAAATCTGGCCCTGTAGACTTCGGACTGATTTTGAGTTCCATACCTGAGCTCTAGAGGAGCTACCAGTGCTCTATAGTTGTGTCTGTCGTCTGCTGACAACTGTCCAAATATTTCCAGTGGTTGTCCCTTGAAGCTCGTTGCCAGGTATACTGCTTTTTGCTCCTCTGTCCACCCATTCATCTCTGCCAGGAGCTCAAATTGTGCTCTATATGCTTCCCACGGTGTTTTCCCATCGAATTCCTGTAGCTTCCTTCATACTAGATCACCCCTATTGCTGACATTCATATCTGGGGGATGACTTCTAACAGGACTGAAGATGTCTGCATTGGGGTTTGAACTAAATTTTTGACGTGTATTTATACCGCAACAGAAACCTAGAATGTTCCACAACTACAATATATTATGATGCAATAATAATGAATTAAAAACAACTAAAAACTTAGAAGGTTCTAGTATCATAATGCAATAATATAAAAATTGCC
>NW_013759904.1:0-1634 GCF_000517525.1 Limulus polyphemus
AAAAAAAAAAACATATTCTTTCACGCCTTTATTTATCAGCAATTTTATTCAAAGCAATACATATTGATTCAAGATCCGATTGAACGAAATAAAAAGCGCTGGTATGAACATCATTGCTAAAGGCCCAAGATAACTCGCGGCTGTTATGCCAAGACAATGTAGACACAATGTTGCCCAGTCATTTTAATCAGTAATGTTGCCATAGATATTGCACATTCTTAAATATTTTCAGTGCTTTTTGTAGCAATATAATCAATAATATATTACTATAGAATATTCAATATACGTTTGTTTGTTTTTTGTAGAGAAATATATATATTCAGAGAATTATTATTTTGGTTATCTAATATTATTTTTCTGATAGCACGCACTGAAATGAAAAAAAGAATTATTTGAAATTTTTGCACGAAACGATATATTTATAGTTATATAACGATATATAGATATTTATAGGCTGGAGAAGATATCTTTTAATCACGTTTTGATTATTTTTTTCAATTGTATGTCATGAAGATAGATGTCGCTTTTTTACAATATACAAAACATTGATTGTATATAGATTAGTCTTTCTGAAAGTCAAAGAAGATGCTAAGAATACGAATCAATGCTGATTGTCGTGTAACAAAATAGGCGAGTTTTTAAATAGAAAACAATATTAAACGCAAAGATTGGCAAGAAAATATCTATAACGACAACACATACTGTTATATTTGTTTGTTTTGAATTTCGCGCAAAGCTACACGAGGGCTATCTGCGCTAAACGTCCCTAATTTAGCAGTGAAAGACTAGAGGGAAGGCAGCTAGTCATCATCACCCACCGCTAACTCTTGAGCTACTCTTTTGCTAACGAACAGTAGGATTGACCGTCACATTATTACGCCCCCACGGCTTAAAGGGCAAGCATGTTTGGTAGGACAGGGATTCGAACCCGCGACCCTCAGAATGCGAGTCGAGCGCCCTAACCATCTAGCCATGCCGAGCCGTGTAGTCAGACCTATTGCTAGATCGCGAAACCGTGTACGTTATTGAACTTCTAATCTAAAAAACAAAACGATTTCGTCGTTATTAAGTGGTCTGGATGTTGCATTCATATTTTTTACCGAATCGTCCAAAAAAAAAGAATACTGATATCTATTATTACCGTTAGGCCAAGGTGTATTCATAGGTGATTAACTATATTTATGTAAACATAAAACTTTATCAATTATGTATACTTGATACTCATATAGCTACACGAGGGCTATCTGTGCTAGCTGCCCCTAATTTACCAGTATAAGACTAGAGGGAAGACAGCTAGTCATCACCACCCACCGCCAACTCTAGAGCTACTCTTTTACCAATGAATAGTGGGATTAACTGTCACAATATAACGCCTTCACGGCTGAAAGAGCGAGCATGTTTGGTGCGAGTCAAGCGCCCTAACCACTTGGCCATGCCCTCATGAAGCTAAATATATATATATATCTGTGTGTGTGTGTGTGTGGATATACATATAAATGTTTAAATAATTCATCAATAATAATAATACATCTTTTCATGTGGAAAAAGTTATTCTGTCAAAAAGGACAATTACGTGTAATTTACAACAGATCTGTGGCCAACTACATAAGGCACATTGACGTAATTACGTGTAA
>NW_013759905.1:0-1075 GCF_000517525.1 Limulus polyphemus
CGAAAAGTCACTAGTAAGTTACAATTACCAATGGCTCCAGGTCTAAAAGATCTTTGTATGCTCACACATAAATGTTTTTTACTTAAATATTTTACAAATTATAACTACGGCGTGATCCAAGTGTTTTACATACAAGCCACCATGCAGCATTGAACCATTTTTAATTTTGTAGATTTAGCTATTTAAAATTGTTTATTTTTAGCCTAATTACTTTAGTATTTCTCCCTCATCATGAACGACGGACTACTTGTACAACTATCGTACATCTAACACATTCTTTATAAGTTACATTTATTTTCTTATATGTGCAAGTGAAATATTTATTCACTTCACACCAACAACGGTACTTCGTTCAATACGTACACGTTACAAAGATTACGATCGTAAGGCCACAAATATTAAATGTCAAGATAAAATGATCGATTTCTTGTATATAAACAAATATCTTGTTTACATCATTTCCAATATATTAAATCTTCATCCAACAACAAAACCACCAATTTAACAATACATCATAAAACTACACAAGAACTTTACACCTATAATACTAAAATAAAATGTTTTTCTTTTTTTTTTTTTATAACTATGATAAATTGAAAGTTGAATTCACACAGAATCTCCATTTTACGTAGCTTAAGGTATTACTTATAACAATCATTGTGGAAAACGTAAAAATATTAGGCAAGACATCCAGGGTTATTTACTAAGGAAGTTTGTTCCCTGGCGAATATACATGTCCCTACATGAAAAATATTAATATTTCATATGTTACTACAAGCTGTTGGTCTAAAGTACACATGTGTATATAAATATATGTATACACTTTATTAAAAATTATTTGCGAGTTATAAATTAGCTTAGGAAAAATGTAGTTCATATAAATTGTAAAAAACTACCATTGGACCAATTTAAATATTTGTATATTTTAATATTTTGTTACTAGGCAGTTGTTAATCTAACTGATTTAGTAAGCTGTATCATCAGACTAAACCATATTTGATTCTCCCTATGGCTCTTTTATAACTCACAAATTTTTTTATATAATTTTTGTAAGAGTGGAATATTTATCCACTTT
>NW_013759906.1:0-935 GCF_000517525.1 Limulus polyphemus
GTCTGCATTATAGTGTTACGTCTCCGTTTGTTAATTGATTTTTCCGTAATTTCGTTCCGACGAAACTTCAGCGACACAAGTTCTTTACTTAATAAAACTGGTTTATTCTTTCCGAATACAACTTTACCGATACACTCAACAAACGCTATAACAACGAACGTCAATAATACTTCTGACTGCAGTTCGATTACTCACTATCTACACAGACATTACATTAATCATCTCGCGTCACGTTGTCCCCTCTTATATATACCAAACTACCCCATATCTAGCAAATACTATAGCATTCGCCAAGATACGGGATAGTTCTAGAAACGTGGTGTCACTGTAGTCATGTGATCTCGATGACGCAACAATAGTTTAGCTGCAGGGTCTGGAAGGGGCTTGTCATTGTCTGGGGCTGGTTAAGTCGATGGTTAATGTATCCTCCATGTGTAAAAGACAATAAATCGCCCTTTAACGTATCTAATTCGCTTTTAAATTTACTAATGTTTTCCATTTGTACTTCTTGCCACTGTTGTTGACTTTCCTGTAGCTGCTGCTGACTTTCCTGCAACTGTTGGAAACTTTCTTCCTGTTTATTTTCTCGTTCTTCTTGTTTCTTTTCTTTTTCCTCCAACCACTGCTGTAATTTCTCTTCTTGTTTCTTTTCTTTTTCCTCCAACAACTGCTGTAATCTCTCTTCTTTTTTATTTTGCTGTTCGAGCTGCCACTGTTGCAGGTTTTCTTGCACCTGCTGTTGTATCTCTTCTTGTTTCTTTTCTCGTTCTTCTTGTTTCTTTTATTTTTCATCCAACAACTGCTGTAATCTCTCTTCTTGTTTATTTTCTCTTTCCTCCAACCACTGCTGTAATTTCTCTTCTCGTTCTTCTTGTTTCTTTTTCTGTTCTTGTATTGTTGCCATCAAATCTGCTAAGCTGTAGTTTGATTTGCCG
>NW_013759907.1:0-933 GCF_000517525.1 Limulus polyphemus
TAGGTAGTGTGTCACTATCTGTAGATGAGTTATCATCTCTTGCACTAGGTAGTGTTTGCAGTTCAAATCCAGGCAATCAGAAAGCCTTGATCATGTTGGATGCGTTATCAGATGTCACATATGACTCCTTGTTGATGTTCAAGAGAATTATTATTTCATCATATTGAGCTGCAATGTTATCAAATGTGTGACGCTCTTTGAAACGCCGACATGCCCGAATAACTGTTTGCACTTTCCAGATTATAGTGAGAATAACGGTAGGGATATTAAATGAAATAATAATATAATAAAAATATTATCTATTTATTATTTTGGAAAATGAAGAGAACAACGAATAAAAATAACTTCTTTAATATCATTATGGGTCAACTTATAATTGTTTTTGTTTTGTTTTATTGACGTAAGGTGTCCAGCTTTAAAATAACTTGTTTTATAATGTTTCAGTATTTCAAGAAATGTCAGTGTATAAACAGCCCGGGATTCAGTTCTTCGTCCAGAATATTGACAGATTTGAACCAATGAGTAAGCCATTTTTTAAAATTAATTTACCCACGTATTACATTATCAATTAAATTAATACGTTAATTGTTTCAAAATTCAGAAAACATTTTTACGATTTTGTGTCCATGCACTTTAACATTACTGTAATAGTCATCCAATTTAACTCCGTGTCCTTATATCAAATTATTCCAAATTATAACTAGTTTGCTTGTGTAATATTTCGTTATTAATATTTAGAAGTTTCTTGAGGACATTGGGTGGTGCAGTTGGGTAGGCCTTGTGTGCCATACTTTCCAAATTCTGTGACAGCTCTTGCAGGCTTTCCTTTTTAGTCATGGACTCTCGTCCTAAACCTAGCCCTGTAGTCTTCTGACTGATTTTGGTTTCGTACCTGAGTTCTAGAGCCGCTACCAGTGCTCTATAGTTGTGCCT
>NW_013759908.1:0-934 GCF_000517525.1 Limulus polyphemus
CCTCCAACAATGGTTTTGTGGTTTGATGAGCTTGAAAACAAACAATGCATGCTAGTTTTAAGATAACCATTGAGAAATTGTAATTTAATATTCTTTTTTTATTTGTTATAAACTACCTTTAAAGGTGAGCATGGTTATTATCAGAGGGGAAGAAAGATTTACAGCTTTGTCTTTCAAAGTCTCCAAGTGGAATTTGAAACATGTTAGGTAATCAGCCTGTATCCATACATTTGTCTAGATAATACTCTTACATTTCAGCTAGAATAGTATCGAAACAGAAGAAATGCAAGCTAAGATATTTTTAACTGCAAGCATGTCACGTGATAATACAACTGAAGTTTTAATTATTGTTTTAGATGTCTCTTTTGAAATAAAGTAATGAAAGGTTAGATGATATGAAACTTTGAATTGTAACATACTTGATAATGCTAATTTTATTAAAATACATTGATTGTAAATTGGTTTAATTAAACTTGGAATGTAACTCAGCAATGCTTTGTGATATGCAGAAAGGAGAACTTTTTTGAAGAGTGTGCTGGTTAATGTCTCCCCTACCCATCCCAGTTTCTCAGCCTTCTTCTACTTCCTGTTCTCCCACTTCTCAATATCAGGGTTATCGCTCATCTTTTTGGTTACTGTCTTGTTGAATCTAGCCTTGTGGGGGCCTGTCTGTCTGTCTTTGCAAGCCTTTGATCTCTGTTTTCATCTGACAGATGAGATCTTCAGGTTTTCACCCATAGCCTATCTCTCCACTTCTTTTCACTTCTCATTTTTCCATTTCTATTCCTCCTTACAAAATTTACTGAGCCATCATTAACGCTTACAAACGTTCAAAACATTTCCATAAACTTCTTTGATATTCTTTTTGGTTACAGAGGCATTGTTTCCCTTCTTATATTCAAACAGCATTACATGCTGAATGTGTGTCTCCTCA
>NW_013759909.1:0-932 GCF_000517525.1 Limulus polyphemus
CAACAAGTCAGAGCGACACCTTGCATCACTGTTGGAACGGAATACGGAACCGTTACTCTGGTGCCACGGTCTTTAAATCTAACACCACTGGACTTTAATACAGTTTTGAGTAATATGATAATTTTAATACTTTATTAATACAGTTTTGAGTAATATGATAATTTTAATAATTTATTAATACAGTTTTGAGAAATATGATAATTTTAATAATTTATTAATACAGTTTTGAGAAATATGATAATTTTAATAATTTATTAATACATGTTTAACTAATATAATATTTTAATCGTTTATTAATACAGTTTTGAGTAATATGATAACTTTAATAATTTATTAATACAGTTTTAACTAATATAATATTTTAATTGTTTATTAATACAGTTTTGAGTAATATGATAATTTTAATAATTTATTAATACAGTTTTGAGTAATATGATAACTTTAATAATTTATTAATACAGTTTTAACTAATATAATATTTTAATTGTTTATTAATACAGTTTTGAGTAATATGATAACTTTAATAATTTATTAATGCAGTTTTAACTAATATAATATTTTAATTGTTTATTAATACAGTTTTGAGTAATATGATAACTTTAATAATTTATTAATACAGTTTTAACTAATATAATATTTTAATTGTTGATTAATACAGTTTTGAGTAATATGATAACTTTAATAACTTATTAATACAAATTTGACTAATATGATAATCTTAATAATTTATTAATACAGTTTTGAGTAATATTATGATTTTAATGATATATTAATACAGTTTGACTGAGTTGATAATTCTAATAATTTATTAATACAGATTTGACTAATATGATAATCTTAATAATTTATTAATACAGTTTTGACTAATATGATATTTTACTAATTTATTAATACAGTTTTGAGTAATATGATAATCTTAATAATTTATTAAT
>NW_013759910.1:0-1089 GCF_000517525.1 Limulus polyphemus
GTATTTCATAATTACCCTTGATTTGATACCCCCAATAATAGCAGAATCTGGTTCGTAACATATTTCGTACCAACTCGCATTTTTTTATTAGGTTTTCTCATATAAATAATATTAATTATTGTGTTTCTACTATAGTCATACATTATTATTTTTTTCATTTTTAATAAATTACTTTTCCTTTCTAATAATTCTTCCATTTCATGTTTTAAAAAAATACATAGCCAATGAAACTAATTAACAGGAGGAAGTGATAAACAGGAGTTGATCGACTGTATCTATGCCGTTTTGATCTCCTTTTGATGCGCGTGAAATAAAGCCGGATTTCAAGCGTGCAGGCGTTGATAGTGTAATGGGGTGGAACCGCTACTTGTAGGCTTCTTTATCCTACGAACGAACAAAACGAAACAGAGTTCGCGGAATGAGAACGTCGTACAAATATACATATATCTTCAAACTCGACAGGTCATTAACTTAACAAAATAAAATTTATGAAGTGGAAACAACTGCAAAACACGCTTGATCTTGAGCAGAAGGTAACAGATAAGAACCATTTCTAATCTTATAACTAACATTGATATATTAAAAAGGAAAAATCGCCCCCCCCCAAAAAAAAACCGTAAAATTCTAGGTTGTAGGTTGTCCATTCATTTGTTGACACATTATATTGCGAAACTGTATTTACATATATTTTTTCCCCTCAAATGGTACACAGGCACGCTTTTTAGTGTAGATATTAATATCATTTATTTATGTTTATTACATTTTTTTAATTATTTGTATTTGAACTTTATATCTATGACAAAGCTACTAAGGCTATTTGTCGCCGTCCATAAGTTTGACTTACTGATAAGAGTGAAGGCAGTCAGTCAGCAGCATCCTATCATCCACCACTAAGCTACTTACAGTCATTCTTATAACGCACCCACAGGGAAATGTTTTTTTAGCTCACCACTTCCAAAATCCAAAGCTTTACCTCGCCATCCATAAGTTTGACTTACTGACAAGAGTGAAGGCAGTCAGTCAGCAGCATCCCAACATCCACCGCTAAGCTACTAATTTCACTCTTATAACGCACCCACAGGGAATTTG
>NW_013759911.1:0-1943 GCF_000517525.1 Limulus polyphemus
GTTTACCATTACAGTATAACTACCAATCTTCATAAAATTTGGCACTGGACTCTTCATATCGATCTTCAAACGACGATTACCTGTGCAAACACCTGAACGAGATGTATAGCACTCATGCTCGACCTTCAACACACGACCAAATGGAGTAAGTGCAGTAGTTACAACCTCATGAGGTATCTCAAATGGAGCAGAACAAAGAGTCATCCACTTGATATTCAGACTGGCAGGTTCCACAGTGATGGACTGATTGTTGTGGGAAAACAGCAACGTCCCAATAACTTCTGGGAAACAGCAGAAGAAGACGATGTTGCAACATATCGTCCAGAGCCGAAGTGCTGGAGACAGTACACGACATCACCATCGAGAGAAGCACAGATAGATCTATAACATCCGATGGCAAAGAGTCCGAATCGACGACAAATCTGACCGACTGTGGGCGTGCCAGGAAGGTGGGGGAGTCAGTACTCATTCTTGCCCTCCCCAAGAATAATCTACTTGTAGTTCTAAACTAACACTACTACGAAAAAAAAAACACATGCATAACAATATAACAAAATATAATCAAAAACAACTTACAAGTGCAAAGAGAGTTTGCAAGTCCGATGCAAACCATCACCAAAAATCACCCACACAGTTCCACGCTCGGCCCCACTGAAAATTTGAAGAACAGTAGACTGCTATATAATGTATTGTTTTGATAATTAAGAAACTAGTGTTTTTAAACGCAGACATCAATAAAACGTACACAGATCTGTCAATTGCACAAATACTTGATCACCTTGAATATTGATTTAGATTATTCTTTCTTTTTTCTTTCTTTATTTTTGCTGAAATTGTTTTGGCAAATATCATGCCAAGAAAAATCACAAACGGTCTTTATATAAGAACAAGTTGTGCTGCCATTTAGCGACCAGAAATGAAACTGTTATTTATGAAACATGGAAATAATATATGTTTATAAACTGAACTCACTGCTAAGTAGAAGTTTCCTTTTTTATTATTTTCCCACAAAAATACATGTGGTAGAAGAACGGAATGATATTACTGTTATAAAAGCTGTTAACACTCGATAATGGCAACTACATGCTTAAACAAAGCTATAACTCAACCTTAGCAGTTATTTGTAAGCACCATAGAGTAATAGACTGAATGCAGCGGACATTATTTTCTCGGCCCATACCTACATACTAAGCACTACCGTGTTTAGTGATATATGCAGTTAACGTTTTTAAAGCTTTATTCATGTTTCGTAACATATCTTTTATAAGATAGCTTAATCTTGAATATGTTACACAATGGTTTACTTATGTCACACTTTGAAGGTAACTTTCGCGATTTTAGTGCAATAGCTTTTCTCGTTTTAGCCTGGAATCCCGCAGTGGGTTAGCGGGAAGTTTTCGGACTTATAACGCTCCAATATCGGTTTCGATTCCCAGTGATGGATAGAGCGCAAATAGCCCATTGTGTAGCTTTGCGCTAAAACAAACGTAAACTACTACTAGGGAGTTTGATTTTTTCTGGTTGAGCCATAATTAATATTTTGCTATAGTTTATGTTTTCTGTTTTAGCAAGTTCTTTCATCTAGAGTTTCTTGTTTTTACCGATACCTGCCTTTTAACGCCCTGCAAGTGCTGCCATCTAGGATTACCCATCTTTACCGATGGTGTCTTTTAGTGTTGTCGTTGTTGGTTTTATATTGTTAATATTTGCTTCTTGGTTTGAGTAACAACCGTGCTTTATTTTTGCCAGATGTCTCCGGATCTGAGATCCAGAACCTGTTTTGGATTTTGTTTTAAATCTAGGGTCGGAAACATTACAATTAATTTTAATACAACCTAGATTCCATTGCAAATTGATATTTGGCTAAAATAGTCAGCTACACTAGATGTACTTTCGCAGGGTTCCCGAAAGTGTTCTGTTTCAAAAGTCAATAAAACCAAAAT
>NW_013759912.1:0-935 GCF_000517525.1 Limulus polyphemus
GAGCTGTAACATAAACAAATCCAATGATTAAGTGCAACCATTATAAAGCTTATTCTCGCTTTCCAATTTGATAAATTAATTTTTAAACATGAAAAACCAGTCCAGAATCATGTAATCAGAAGGAAGACCATCACATGTAACACAGGCTTGCGATGGTTTTATTGTCTTGAAATTTGTACATGTTCTACAGTAATTCCTGTACTCTGAATCCGAAAATGATATCCATTTTTCACAAAATGTCATATGTACTTTACATAAGCGAATAATTTTCATTGCAATCGGGTCACATTTTGTTATGCTTAAAATGTTGACAACCACTGGCTTCTTGTGACGTGAGAGTCTGATCGATCGTTTTAGAACCCACAACAAACACACCACTAGTATATAAACGGTTAACAGGCCGCATGACGTGTCTGGATAGTATTTGTTTGTGCTGGAACTTTAACATTACTTTTTTCTTTTCAATATTATTTATTCGTCGCTATGGCAACAAGAAGTTGTGTGGACCGAAACATATTATGTTATGTTTGTGGTAAATTTGTTGTAAAGAAACAAAGGCAAACATTACAGAATTCGTAAAAAAAGCGTATTACGCGTATTTTGGAATAAAACTTGGGGACCAAGACAAATCAAAATTTGCACCGTTTGTGTCGAACAGTTGAGACAATGGACTAAAGGCAAGAAAACGTCTTTGCCTTTTGGAATTCCAATGGTCTACGTGAGCCTATAAACCATGGAGATGACTGCTATTTTTCCTCATGTAAGGTGCAAGGCTACAACACTCAAAATAAAAAGGAAATTTCTTATCCGAACCTTCAATCTGATATAAGACCTGTTGCTTGTGGACCTGATTTACCTGTACCTACTCCACCGGAGTCTCTTGATACAGATTCGTCTGATTCTGAATCTGAAGTCAACAGAAATGATGATATGGA
>NW_013759913.1:0-936 GCF_000517525.1 Limulus polyphemus
GCTTAACAACAAACAAACAATTATATTTATTTTACCTGCATATTAGGTTTGAATTACATATATATATATATATATATATATTTGTACATTATATATGTTGGAATGTACATCAAATTACATGTTTATAAATGAAAATTAGTTCGTTGTTGTCCCAATAGCTGTTCAGATTAGCAGTCATGAATCAAACTTGTAGCATTAGGATCTATTACCTAAACAAATGATATCAAATACTATATTATTCATACAGTCTTATGAATCAGTTCTTTGTTGTCCCAATAGATGTTCAGGTTAGCAGTCATGAATCAAACTCATAGCATTAGAACCTGTTACCTTAACAAATGATATCAAATATTACACAATTCAAACACTTGTAATTGAAGCTTATATAAGAAGGATGTCATAAAATAATTTTTTACATAAATCTTTATTCACCCTTTTAATGTCTGTTCTACTTATAAAATTAAAGTGATAACCTAATATTCAAGTAAAATAGTTTATAAAAGCTAGAATAACTTAATTTGTTTGTTTAACCCATTCACTGCAGCTGGTACGTATGTGGCCTTTAAATTTTTTTTTGTTCACTGTGGTCTCTTTGACATCTTGAAGGAAACTGATGTATAGAAAGCGAAAATGATCAACTTACTGTATGCAGACATATAGCAGAATGTCGATGAATAACATTACCACAAAAATGTCAAGTCCAACACCTCATGCAGGAATTTTGATAGCAAGAATCTATATGTGTACCAGCCTCATTGAGCTGAAAAGAAATTTAGAGGCCATATATGTACTGGTTACAGTGAATGGGTTAAAAATGAAAGTTTTTGTTGATTATGCTTTTTCATAGAAATGAAACCCCAAATAATTAAAATTTTTAAGCTATTCTGTAGGAATTTCTCATAAAGAATATATAGCATTTCATACATATATATAGTA
>NW_013759914.1:0-931 GCF_000517525.1 Limulus polyphemus
GAGATCCACCATCTGATGAAAGCAGAGCATAATCAGTTCAATGGACCTTCATTCTTGAATTATGTAGCTGCCCGAGAAGGTATCAAGTGGTATAGTGAGTCTTATATAAAATTTTAATCTCCAAAGTGTATGTTTGAGAAGTTTAATTCATCAGTATATGAATAAACCGCCGATTAGTTATTTTTGCTTTGTTTGTTTGTAATTAAGCACAAAGCTACACAAAGGGCTATCTGTGCTCTGTCCACCACGGGTATCAAAACACGTATTCTAGCGTTGTAAGTCCGCAGACATGCTGCTGTGCTACTGGGTTTTTTTATTTTTGCTTAAAATTCTATATAGATTAAGAATATATTTCAGTTCTATGCTAGTTGCAATATAAGTGCTTCAAATAGGTTTAATTAACCATGTATGTGAAATATCAAGCAATTCCAGGAAACTCTTAAAGATATAATAAATTAGTTACAGACCTATGGACTTTATTTGATTGCTAAAATATATTGCATAGAGAAATGTTAATAAATTGATCTTTTGTAACTCATTTTCTACTCCATTTAATGCTTAAATAGAATGACATACCTGCTCAGACATTGGGGATAAATGACAAAGATAAAAAAGTGGACCAGAAATTAATTTATTATACAGTGGACTTGATACTTAATTTTTGTCATTAGGATAATAAAGATATCTATGAGTGTTAACATGGTATTCAGCCTAGCTATGTGTCATAAGAGGTTCTAGTCTTTCAAAAATAATTGTTAATAGTGTTACGACAGCGGGGGTCACGTGACCTAGTAACACGTCATATTCTCGAAGGTTCGTGAATGCTGGAGTGTTTACTAGATATGCGGTATTCATGTATATGAGACCGCCAAGAAGTGACGGCAACAATGGAATGTAATTGAACTGCAGACAGAGATAGAGATTGACGATT
>NW_013759915.1:0-1759 GCF_000517525.1 Limulus polyphemus
GGTCGCGGGTTCGAATCCCCGTCACACCAAAAATGCTCACCCTTTCAGCCGTGGGGGCGTTCTTATGTGACAGTCAATCCCACTATTCGTTGGTAGAAGACTAGCCCAAGAGTTGGTGGTGGGTGGTGATGACTAGCTGCCTTCCCTCTAGTCTTTCACTGCTAAATTAGGGACGGCTAGCGCAGATAGCCCTCGTGTAGTTTTGCGCGGAAATTCAAAAACAAACAAAAACAAAACAATAACTGATACTTGTAAAAAAGTCAATTCACTTGAAGTCATCACAGCAGTTGAAAAATTGACGCTATTATGATATTATTTTGGCTTTTGCATATAACCACAGTAATCTACTTCGTGATCTTTGGAAGATGTATTTACTTCTTTCTAATGTGAAAAAAGTAAAACATGGCGCTGGATAATCAGTATATATATATATATAGGTGCTGGGTAATATTATGCAAATACTTAATCTCTGTCAAAAATGAAAGTGAAAATACAAAATTTGAAAGTTTTATTTCAACAAATTATGACCCTGATAATGTTCCAGTGATATATATTTAATTATACACGCACACACAGAAAATAAGCATATAAATCTTTTGGTTATTTTCATGATGTCAGAAAAACACGTAGGTTTAATTTAAGAATATCCGAGCGCTTTCAAAAGGTGGACCTTTCTTCTTCAGAGACAATCTTTTGGTTATGACATGGTTTTGGTCTTGAGAAATGACGAAAATAGTGTTAAGTGGACAGATTTGCATAGCTAGCTTATTCAAAGCCCTAAACAATACAACACTATCTCATTTACAAATCAAGAAACTACTGTTACGACAGCGGAAGTCACGTGACGCTGGTAACACGTCATGAGATTCTCGAAGGAACTTGACTTTTACTGGCAACTCTAGTCTTTTCTAGGCGCCCTCTATTTTAGTATATAAGCCCGGCAAATAAAGCGGAGATATAATAGCAGATAGAGAGATATAGAGACAGATAATTGAGTCAAGCGAGCGGTAGTGACCGTAAGTAAAGTGCGTGAATCGTTGTGAATTATAACGTGTGTTTAAGTTAAAGTGACTGTGGAAATTCTGTGTATTGCAAAGTTGTATTGAGAAAGAATAAACTAGTTTTATTTAAGAAAGGACTTGTATCGCTGAAGTTTCTCGGAAAGAATTTCTACGAGAAATTAACAAACGACCAGAGACGTAACAATACATTATACTGAAAATGTGTTAAGTATAAAAAAATATTACTCGAGTGTTTGAATCTGACCATCCTTCACAGTTAAATATTCCTTAATCATTTACTTGTATATTTTTGTCACCTTCATTTATACAAAGCTTTCTGCTTGTGAAGTCCCACATTTGATATAAACAGAATTTCATAAGCAATTGTAATGTAGAGAAATCCTGAAAATGATAGTAACTAAAATATTATAAATGAAAGAAAACTGGAATTAAAGACAGTGTTTGTAAACTACTATAATTTTAGACTCTGGTAATATAAAGACGTTTAAATAACAGTGATTATTACTGGAGTGTGGACCCAAAACGTTTTTTACCTGATGATTTTATTACACTAATGTATCAACAGTGCTCTTTTGATATAAACGAATATACATATATTTGTCAATATATTAACATTACCACCAAATCCAGTGCCATGAGGTCCCTTGCCCTTCTATTTACATCCTGTGCCCCTTCCTAATGTTCAGCAAAACTAATTATTCCAGTCTTGAAACAACCTTGATATACTGACTTTTCCT
>NW_013759916.1:0-935 GCF_000517525.1 Limulus polyphemus
AAGCTGACCTTTTCTGTCCTTGAATCCAGATGACTGTACCAACCTCGGTACCTCTGTGCTGGACTTAATGTAAGATTCAAATTCGTGAGCTCTGGCCATTGCATCCTGCATGGTAGAGGGGTGTGCTTGCTTCACTTGTATCTTAAGTTGTGGACTGCCCAAGGCATCTATGAACTGATCCCGCAACAACAACTTGTGGAGATCGGGTGGTGCAGTTGGGTAGGCCTTGTGTGCCATGCTTTCCATGTCATGTGCCAACTCTTGCAGGCTCTCCCCTTTAGCACGAACTCTCGTCCTGAACCTGGCCCTCTAGACTTCTGACTGGTTTTGGGTTCCGTACCTGAGTTACAGAGCCTCTACCAGAGCTCTATAGTTGTGTCTGTCGGCTGCTGTCAACTGTCCAAGTATTTCCAGTGGTTGTCCCTTCAAGCTCGTTGCCAGATATACAGCTTTCTGCTACTCTGTCCATCCATTATTCTCTGCCAGTAGCTCAAATTGTACTCTATATGCTTTCCACGGATCCTTCCGATCGAATTCCTGTAGCTTTCTTCTTACTGGATCACTCCTAGTACTGTCATTCATATCTAAGACGTGTCTTTTTTTTTTCTAACATTAGGTTTTTTCGACTTTGATTACGGTCTTTTTAGTCCTTATGACACTAGATTTTTTCGACTTTGATAACGGTCTTTTTAATCCTTCTTCTAACAGATTTTGATGGATTTGATTACGGTCTTTTTAGTTCTTCTTACACTGGATTTCTTTGACTTTGACAACGGTCTTTTTAGTCCTTCTTACACTAGATGTTTTTGACTTTGATAACGGTCTTTTTAGTCCTTCTTACACGATATTTTGTAGACTTTGATAACGGCCTTTTTACTCACTTATTACACTGGACTTTGTCGATTTTGATAACGGTCTTTTTATTCCTTCTTAAA
>NW_013759917.1:0-937 GCF_000517525.1 Limulus polyphemus
TACAATTATGTCATTATAATGTCAAGATAATAATAATATATCGAGAACACACAGCATATATGCACAATATACTTGGAATTTTACATCAATACAATGCCCTCAATGTTTGAAGTTACAAAAATGTGTGCCTTTTACCCATTAAAATGTCCAAGTAAACTTAATATCACAGCATAAATCTATTATACTGAGTTGACTGCATAGGATTTCACACAGTGCTGATAAAATATTGAGATATTACAATAACACAAAATACAGAGGTGATAGACATATTCTGACTACATTTTTTGAAATCAACACCATCTCATTACCCTAAATCACCTGAGTTTTTCCAGTAGCAAATTTTTTGTTGTCCAGCATAATCGATTACTTGAATGTCAATGATTAATCATTTATCAAGTTCCACTAACCCCCCAGCTCTATTGGTAACATGTTGATAATAAATACCAGTAACCTTAACAATTTGTAATTCATGATCTATGGGCTCCTCAAAATAAGATCTGATGATGACACTGACTGTAAAAGTGAACCCAAACCGTCACATTTAAGTCATGAATGAGTTTTCCAGTGAATAAACATAATTAGTTTCATCCCAAATAATGTAAATTTGTGCATCCATATGTCTGTGGTAGTGGGAGCAGGCTTCATCAGTCCACAAAATATTATCAAGACAATTGTTATCCAATTCAACATATCCAATAAATTCTAATGGAAAATTCAACTACTTCTTTTGGTCAGCAGGAAGTATTAGGTCGTTAAGAAATTAATGTCGCATTTTGGAACACTTTCATTAACCACCCCCCAAAAAACATACATCATGTATAATATTTAAATGAACTGTCTAAATGTCACGTTAGTGTAACCTATATAATGTGTAAAGTTTAGTATACTTTAATCCCTTATAGTGATGGCACACGACGTAATACACAATCGGCATGTC
>NW_013759918.1:0-933 GCF_000517525.1 Limulus polyphemus
GAATTCTAATAATTTTTGAAAAACTGCACTGGTTAATCCCAATTTTTCTCAGTATATTGAAAAAATCAATCCATCGTTAACTGTAACATATTTAATAGTTAAGTATGTGAACAAGGAAATGCAACTCCATCTATTTGATCATACAACTCATTATTGTAAAAAAACAGGATTGTTTCTTAAATAATTCTAATAATCTTTGAAAAACTGCATTGGTTAATCCTAATTTTTCTCAGTATATTGAAAAAATCAATCCATCGTTAATTGTAACACATTTAATGGTTAAATTGGTGAACAAGGAAATAATGTACAAACTAGCACAATAAACAGATGTATAAAAAATTAGTTTTTTCTTCTTTTACAAACAAAGAAAATTCAAAACTATCTGCCCTAAAATCAAGCTTGTGTCAATGTTGGAATCTATTGACCTGACATGAACAATTGTTCTGTGAGGTCTGGCATGGCCAGGTAGTTGAGGCGCTTGACTCGCAATCTCCATCCCATCAATCATGCTCGCCCTTTCAGCCGTGGGGGCGATATAATGTTACGATCAATCACACTATTCGTTGGTTAAAGAGTAGTTCAAGAGTTCGCGGTGGGTGGTGATGACTAGCTGCCTTCCCTCTTGTCTTTAAGTGCTAAATTAGGGGTGGCTAGCGCAGATAGCTCTCGTGTAGCTTTGCGCGAAATTCAAAACAAACAAACTTGTTCTGTGAACTTTTGTTATACCATATAACACATCATAGTGTGAGCTTACAGGTCTCATATTGTTATAAATATCATTATTAATGAAACCCTTTTTTTTTCCCCTGTGGCACAGCTGTAAGTCTATGGATTTACAATGCTGAAATTCGGGGGCCGATTCCTCGCTGTGGACACACCTGATAGCCCAATGTGGTTTTATTAAGAAACAAACAAACCTTTTTTTTGTTTTTC
>NW_013759919.1:0-932 GCF_000517525.1 Limulus polyphemus
GCTGAGTTATTTGGCGACACTAATCAGATGTGGAAAATTTTTAAACATTCAATGTAAAGAAATACCCAGGGGCCCAGGCGAATGAAACCTGGTTATGCTGTAAAGCCCTCAAAGCATCTTTAGGCTATATCTTCATTTAATGATAAAAACCATAGTTTTTGGCATTTCTTTGCTTCATACATTAAAAATGACTGAAATAATAATTAATATGTATTTGTTACTTTATAGATTTAATAGATATTTGTTGTTACTTTATTAACGTTCTATGCTTTTTCTGTGAGGTAAAAATGGCTGCTGCTGTGATTTTGTCTGGTTTATGAGCTCGTTGCCATCCTAATTTAGGATCTTCTTTTTAATAAATTCTTGAAAATGTTAAAAAAAGAGAGAGAAAAGGGGCCCTTGCTGGCTCTCGACGTTCCTGTCTATAGGTGTGGAGGATAAGTTAGCAATTTGGATAGAAGAGTGGCTGGATGGAAGAAAGCAGAGGGTTGTTACAAATGGAGTTCAGTCAAATTGGATTAACGTCACAAGTGGGGTACCTCAGGGTCCAGTCTTAGGACCTTTGCTCTTTTTGATTTACATCAATGACATAGGTGAAGGAATAGTCAATAACTTACTTAAATTTGCAGATGATATTAAGGTCTTGGATATTGCTAGCTGGGAAGAGGATGCTGCTGATTTATAAAAGGACTTGCATCATTTAGTGAGTTGGGGATTAAATGGTAAATGGGTTCTAAGTATAATAAGTGCAAGATAATGCATATGGGTTATCATAATTTTAATTATAAGTATAATTTAGATGGGAATAACCTTAGCAGTGTCATGAAAGAAAGGGATCTTGGTGTAATAATTGATCAGTCTCTAAAGACATCCAAGCAGTGTGCTGTGGCTAGTGGTAGAGCAAATCGGATTTTAGGTTGTATCTACAGAAA
>NW_013759920.1:0-935 GCF_000517525.1 Limulus polyphemus
CGAAACTTTTTCGATTTATTTCGAGCTTGACAAATGTAATATTATTAAACTTTCAATAAGGGTGTGAAGGCTGGAAATCGCACATTCATAAGGTTTAACAAGCATAGATTCAGGTTGTCCCATCCTATTCTGTACCCTAATTTCAATGTATGCAAAATGAAAAAGATGATAAAGTGTTATATATTACATTTACTAATTTCAATTTAAAGAAGCTCTTGTAGATATTTACACACACATATATAAGTGGAGAATCTGTGCAATCAATTTACTCTTTCCCTGTAATTCGTTTCTCAGGATGGGGTGGGGTGGGGTGTCTACCATGGGTTATCTTGTGCGTAACCATCAGCAACTCATTTTTTTTTCATATGGTTAAAATAGAAATACATTATTACCAGTTGCTTTAATTTGTGTTTGAATCGCAGAAAAGTAAAGTGGATTATACTCAGATATTTTAAAATATCAGCTGTCTATTGTTTCATTAATTTGGTTTATTTACGTCACACACCACAATCCTTTCACTTCTATGTACTCCTTGTTTCACAGGGATTAATTGATTCATGCATGAAACTTATCATGCAACAAACCACCTATATATGTGCCCCACAAACATATGACTCATGTGACTCCATCTACCTAATTAACACTTCTCATTTGGCAGTGCTCATGTTCAGATGTTTTATTTAGGGATCTCTAAAATCAAATTTTAATTTTGTAGCATTTATTTAGCAGTGTAAGACTACAGGGAAGGCAGCTAGTCATCACCACCAACCGCCAACTCTTGGGCTACTTTTTTACCAAAGAATAGTGGGATTGACCGACACATTAAAACGCCCCCACGGGTGAAAGGGCGAGCATATTAGGTGTGACGGAGATTTGAACCCGGGACCTTCAGATTGCGTGTCGAGCGCCCCAATCACCTGGCCATGAGTCGAGCA
>NW_013759921.1:0-2034 GCF_000517525.1 Limulus polyphemus
AGATGCAACTATACGTTACGTTATATAAACTATATAAAATCCAGTATGTGTCACGTCACGCTTGATTTCTGAATTAAGGTATTTCCTGTTATATCACCAACGTTTTTAATTAAAAAACAAAGCTCTTTAATCGACGGAAACTCTAAATTAAGAAATCAACAAATATTTTTTCAGTTTTGTAAGTTATACATTTGATTTTATACTTTCAGTACATAGATTAACAACAATATTAGGTTATACTTTTTTTGCTAACAATGCATTCCAACATGGCATAAAAAGCATTGTTACCAAAAGGCACTGGCTTTTATATATATATTAGCTGTTGTTATATAAGTAACCAATTCTTTTCTATGTGCTTTTTCGCTAGCTTGCCTCATTAAAGAGATTGGCATACGCGCGTGTCTGTCTGTGATTTTTATTTGTAATATAAGTGGATAAGATAAGTAATAGCCAGGTGCACCCCTTCAGTGTCCACTTAGTATGGGTGCAAAATTTTAGGTTTCTAGGTTCTTTCTTCTTGGGGCTATGGCGGACATATATTCTTTTCTGTGTGGTTTTTCCCTACCTTGCCTCATAGAAAAATGTGCACGCGTGTACTCACGTGGATAAGTAACAATACTTGGATGCACACCCTCGGGGTCCACTTAGTATATTTGCAAAATTTCAGGTTTCTAGGTTCTTTCCTCTTGGAGATATGGCGGTCACACACACAAACAAGTCCTTTTATTATTATAGATTTTAGGTTTCGAAACGTTTATTATGAATATATTTTAAATTTGTGTAGTGCGGTGGTTTATAAGTTTCTAATACTTGTAAGTTTCATGGAGGCTGTTGAAAGAAACTGTAAAACTGTAGAGCATCCTATTAGGTTTGAAGTCAGTTTGCAGTTTTTATAAGCGTTGCAAGTGAATTAATAGGATTTAAATATCTTTAAGGTGATTTAAACCTTGTTACTATATATTAAGTTTCTGCAAACTTTATTAACATAAAATTAATATTGGGATTAGAAATACATTACCGTACAATGGGCAGTAAATCCCTTGTGTATTTTCTACTTTCAATAACCATATCTTTATAGATTTTAACTGGATTTGATTAAATAATGTTAAAAGCTAAGAGGTGAATTAAAAAAAGGCTTTTGCTGCCTAACGGTAAATCTGTGTTGTTATTTGTGTATTAAAGTTTCATAAAAACAAAGACTTCTTGGCTAAGAAACTTGTTTATCCTATTCCACTATTTAATTATATATAATATTTATAAATTGAGACTCCATCAATCTGTATTTGTCAGTAATGAAATTGTACAAGTTATAACTCAAGATATTTTTACGTTTTGGGACGAAACAACCTTTTTATCTGTGTTTAACGGTAAAATCTACGAACAGATTGATGGGCTGGCAATGGGCTCCTGACCTTGCTAACATTTTCTATGCTTCCATGAAAAAGCTTGGTTACATTCCTGTCCTGAACGTTTTAAGCTTATTTATTATAGGAGATATATTGATGACACTTTGTTAAAGAACTTCTCCAGTTTTTAAATCGTAAATATACCAATATAAAGTTTATTGTTGAAAGTCTGTAGAATAAAATACTCTCATTTTTAGAAGCTAGAAGTTCACGTTTTAAGTAACCAGGGTATATTTACTACTACAAGGTATCATAAACCCACTTTCACTGGACTTTATGAACATTTTGAAACATTCACTAATTGACTATTTAAAGAAAATCTTGTTAAAACCCTGTTATATAGAGCATTTAAAATATCAGAAAATCAAAACCTTTTTTGATTGTTTATCTATAATTAAGCACAAAGCTACACAATGGGCTATCTGTGTTCTGCCCACTACGGGTATCGAAACCTGGATTCTAGCGTTGTAAGTCCGCAGACATACCGCTGTGCCACTGGGGGGGGCACATTTTTTGAAGCAATAGTTGAGAATATCAAACAAATGTTTAAAAGAAATTATTTTCCTTTGTCGTTCTTAAATACAATAATCCACACAAACAACGAAAAACTATACATCTCATATGTCGG
>NW_013759922.1:0-935 GCF_000517525.1 Limulus polyphemus
CGTCATAGTAGTCACGTGACTCGCTGACGCAACAGTAACATAATAAAGCCAGAGAACATATTGTATTGTACCGAAGGTAATGAATAAATAAACATTCACTACAAACTTCTTAACGGTTTTAAGTATGTGCTTCATAAATTTGTAAATATGAAAAAGAAAGAAATCCACAGAGAACGACGAGTTAAAGGTATGGTAAAAATAAAAATTTGCATTGTTAATTTCAACCAAAGAACAGTATACTTAATGTAAAATTGTATTTAAATTGTGGAAGTAATAATGGTTGGGTAGGAAAAAAGCAAACGCGGCAGTAAACTGTTGAAAAACATGCAATATTCAACTGAATGCATATATAAGTATGTAGCTTAAATTTATTCTCCATAGATAAACATAAAAACTTAAGAAACAAGATAACTAAAAATTTAAAAGGGGGAATAGGGATCGTCAAAAAAATACAGAAACAAGTTGAAGCAGAGTGCAAAGATTTTATTTTCAAGCCTATAACTAGGGACTCTTAAAAAAAAGTAAACAAACTAGGCTGGAAATAGTATCTATATTATTTTTTAAAGCTACAAATCCCTATTCTGACTCCACTAAAATTGATAAGTACTGTTGAGTCAAAATAGAGATTTAAAAAGGCAGTAGAAAAGTGAACATGTAAATATACAAGTATGGAGTGTAATAAGCTTATTCTTGAGCTAGACACACACTATCAAGTATCATTCAACTCTTTTTACCTACTTCCCCATGAAAGGTGTCGCTGGATTGTTTTTGCATTGTACTAAAGAATTACCTGGTAACATCGGTTGTTTGCTTGTTATGGATTTCGCACAAAGCTACACGAGGGCTATCTGCGCTAGTCGTCCCTAATTTAGCAGTGATATACTAGAGGGAAGGCAGCCAGTCATCACCACCCACTGCCAACTCTTGGGCTACTC
>NW_013759923.1:0-1801 GCF_000517525.1 Limulus polyphemus
GTGAGAGTGTAGGTAATTTTAGTGATTGTTGTTGTTTTTAGTATGTGAGAGTGTAGGTAATTTTAGTGATTGTTGTTGTTTTTTAGTATGTAAAAGTGTAGGTAATTTTAGTGGTTGTTGTTGTTTTTAGTATGTAAGAGTGTAGGTAATTTAGTGGTTGTTGTTGTTTTTAGTATGTAAGAGTGTAGGTAATTTAGTGATTGTTGTTGTTTTTTAGTGTGTAAGAGTGTAGGTAATTTAGTGATTGTTGTTGTTTTTTAGTATGTAAGAGTCAAGATAATTTTAGTGGTTGTTGTTGTTTTTTAGTATGTAAGAGTCAAGGTAATTTTAGTGGTTGTTGTTGTTTTTTAGTATGTAAGAGTGTAGGTAATTTTAGTGGTTGTTGTTGTTTTTAGTATGTAAGAGTGTAGATAATTTTAGTGATTGTTGTTGTTTTTTAGTGTGTAAGAGTGTAGATAATTTTAGTGATTGTTGTTGTTTTTTAGTATGTAAGAGTCTAGGTTATTTAAGTGATTACTATGTTTAGTTTTTAGAATCTCAGTGACTTTAGTTGGTATTGTTATGTTTAGTTTTTAAGAGTCTTGATAATTATAATGCTTTTTTTTACCTTAAAGGTACATGCATGGTGCTGCAACCAGCCCTGATGCCCATGTTGTGGCATATGGAGGAGCCCAAGTGAAGAAAGGGTTGGAAATAGGAAAACGACTCGGATCAAAAAATTTTGGTAGGTCACCCCTAGTTGTCACTAGCTAGTAGTATTGTTGTTAACTACTGACCAGTGAGATGAAAACGAAGATGTTGCTTGGATCTGTGAAAAATAATGTTAGCCGTGATTTCTGAATGTCATATATGTACATAAACGTAGAAACACTTGTTAATTAATAATCCATAATGATATTGAATTGTGTTGCAGTGAAAACTACTTCAGCCCTTATGATTCTATTTTGTTCCTATAAGATGATAGTTTCAAATCTGTTAAGACTTCTGTATGGATTATTTCAAGGACTTTTCTGAGCATTAAAACTTCTGTATGGATTATTTCAAGGGCTTTTCTGACTGTTAAGATTTCTGTATGGATTACTTCAAGGACTTTACTTCAAAGCCTTTATATTAAATAAATGAACTAGTCTCAGATCAAAGCTTCAATAATATGGGCAGACTTTAGATATCATGAAAGTTTTAACATGGTACTGCAAGTTTCAGAAACATGTTATACTGTATACTAGAACCTTTTACTGGTAAACCAGTCCTGCTGTTCTTTTTCCTCTCTCTCTTTCAACAATACAACATAAGTTGATTTTAGTAAAATACATGTTAATGTGCATGATACAGTGAACAGAACAGATTAAGTTTGCAATAACTTCATTGAGAGAGAGAGACTTGGTATGCCAATTGAAAGTGACAGAAAGTATCTTGATTACCATTTTAATGTTCAAACTTTCCTGAATAAAACTTATGATTGATCAATTGTTATGATGTGTATGCCTAACTAATATTACATCACAATCACTGATAATATTGTGATATGAAACCAAACCATATGCTTATTAACAATCATGCTTTTCCAGCTTATAATTGTTTACACCGTAATACTAGTTGTTTCATAAATGATGTGTGTCATAAACTTGACTTTATGTGACTAAGAACTAGATACACTTACATGTGTGAAAGGATACAGCTGCATCTATCTTAATTAAAGCTGCAGGAGCAAGTCTACCAACAGCTGCATCTATCTTAATTAAAGCTGCAGGAGCAAGTCTACCAACAGCTGCATCTATCTTAATTAGAGCTGCACAAGCAA
>NW_013759924.1:0-934 GCF_000517525.1 Limulus polyphemus
GGGCAGTGTTACGAAAGCGGAGGTCTCGTGACGCTAGTAACAACCTCACGCGCTTCTAGAACGAGGCTTCTGGAGGTTACTAGATTTCGGCATTCTTGTACATATAAGACGGTCAAGGTATGACGACAACAATGTGTAATTGAACTGCGGACAGAGAGAGATGTATTGTTGAGCACGTGAGACGTTCGTTGTGAATTATAGCGTTTGTTATAGCGCGACTGTGGAGATTAAGTGTATCGCAAAGTTGTATTCAGAAGGTTTTATTTAAGAAAGGACTTTTAGTAACTAACGAATGTAGGCGTAACAATATGTATAGCTTAAGACAAGTCTAGTCTGATCAGTGACGTTATAGCCTATCCGGGAAAATATTCAAACATAGGCTTAATACGGTCAATAGACTCATTCTCAGAAATACATGAGAGATTAAATATTTGCAGGTAGCCCCTTCCAGGGAAATATCAGTTAAATGTATTAGATGTATAAATGTTTTACAATGCCGATTGTGTATTTGCACGTTACATGAAAACATAGTACTGCAGAAATGATTCTCACATAAAATAGCTGAATTTGGCTGGCACATAATTACGAATTGCACATTTAATGGTGAAAAATGTTGATTATACTGTAGATAAATATATTACTACAGTGTTCTTGCAACTAATCCACTGTAGTGTACTGTACTCAGTTGGAAAAGTTAGGCCTACGTCCTTGGTATTTCTCTACTCAATCATGTTTGTAAGATTTGTGAAATTACTCTGTGGCATACATTACCTACATAGCCGAAGGAAAATTGGATTTATATGCTGGTGAACTAGAAATAAAGTAAATTTATACAAGTTGAAAAAGGACCATTATGCAATGTATTGAAGAGTCCATGATGGGAAAATGTACTGGTCATTAAGATTTAGGTATGTACATGATAAACTAAGGTATT
>NW_013759925.1:0-935 GCF_000517525.1 Limulus polyphemus
CCATGGTGCCTTCCCATCGAATTCCTGTGGCTTCCTTCGTACTAGATCACCCCTATTGCTGACACTCATGACTGGAATGTGACTTCTCACAGAACTGAAGATGTCTGCATTAGAGTTTAGCTGCAGGGTCTGGAAGGAACTACCTGTTGTCTGGGGCTGATTAGGTCCATGGTTAATATATCCTCCCTGTGTAAAAGACAGTAAATTGTCCTTTAAGGTATTTAATTCACTTTGAAATTTACTAATCTTTTCCATTTGTGAATCCTTGCTTTTTCTCAACTGTTTCATTTCTTGTTCGAGTTGCCACTGCTATAGTCTCTCTTCTTGTTTAATTTCTTTCTTCTCCAACACTGCTGTAGTCTCTCTTCTCGTTCTTCGTGTTTCTTTTCTAGTTTATTTTCTCGTTCTTCTTGTTTCTTTTCATTTTCCTCCAACAGCTGCTGTAATCTGTCTTCTTGTTTATGTTGCTGTTCGAGCTGCCACTGTTGCAGGTTTTCTTGCCACTGCAGTTGTCTCTCTTTTTGTTTCTTTTCTCGTTCTTCTTGTTTCTTTTCTTTTCCTCTAACAACTGCTGTAATCTCTCTTGTTTATTTTGCTGTTCGAGTTGCCACTGTTGCAGGTTTTCTTGCCACTTCTGTTGTCTCTTTTCTTGTTTCTTTTCTCCTTCTTCTTGTTTCTTTTGCTGTTTTTGTATTGCTCCCATCAAATCAGCTAAGCTGTAGTTTGATTTGCCACTTCTCGTTTCTATCTTTTTTTTTTCATCCCACTTCTGACACCTATTTGTTTTGTATCTGCTTGTTTGTTAATTTCCGGTATAAATTCTTTCTGAAAAACTTCAGCAATACAAGTCTTTTCTTAATTAAACCAGTTTATTTTTCCTAGATACAACTTTGTAATACACTGAATTTCCAACCAGTACATTAAACTTAACTACT
>NW_013759926.1:0-1984 GCF_000517525.1 Limulus polyphemus
GAACATATAATAATGATACATATATTTATGAAGCTCTCTTGTTCGAAAACTAACCCTGTTAGGGTTAGGGTTAGATAGTGTTCTATTTAACTAAAGTGAGCAATGAAATTGACAAGTATGCATATGTTTTATAAACAGTCCGGTCAACATTTTGAATAACACGAGTCCGGTCAACATTTTGAATACCGTGTTAAAGTTGGGTATAATTTATATGGACTATAAAAATCATAAACAAATTACACAGGCCTGCGAAATGTTTACATGTTCTACAATAATTCCTGTACGCTGAATCCGAAAATGATATCCATTTTTCTCTGTCACGTACAGGTTTTTCACAAAACTTCACAACGCAATACATAAAAGAAAGACCACAACACGTAGTTTTGAGACTAAAAGACGTAGATTTCACACAAAAAATCAGGATGAATATTCGTTTGACATCAATGTTCTTCCCTTTTCTGACGTTCCTATAAAAATACTCTTAATCTCTTGTTTCAGACAAACCAAGAGAAAAAATATAGCAATATAAGTAGTATAATTATGGTATTCTCAATCATTAACAGCAGATCTAAGCATGTGAATTGTGTATCCCACACCACATATCACTAGAAATGTAACGTGTACTGATAACACACGTATACAAATAACAAAATAAATGCAAGCTACGTTTGTATTTTTGTTAACAAAGGTAATAATAAAAAAAAGTTCATTGTGATAAATTAAATATAAATTTGATCTAAGTAAGAGTTTTTTTTTCTTCCCGATTTGTAAAAAAATCCTTACGTGATAGAAAAAAAATAATATTTTATTCGAAATCTGCGTAGCTGAAAAGTTTAAATTCGCAGGCCTGTGTTATCTGGGTTTACTCCAACAATGTTTTTAAACAAATATATGAAGACTAGCATGGTTTCAATTAAAAATGTTGAAAATCTTAGGTGCAAAGGTCATATTCCGTAACGCGTGACTGTGACCTATGAAGGTCAAGGTCACTGCTTGAACAAGATCCGCATTTTCTGTCATGGCGAAGTTTCATCGTACTGACACGTTTAGTCCGAAAATGTGATGACCAGAGCTGTCAACTAACTACCATTCGAGGACTTACTAGTTATTTGGTATCAGTAAACTTTTCACTGCACCTGGCGGCAATTCATCAAACATAACGTTAAAGCTTCCACACGTGTAGGGTTCGTGCCCACAGCTATTCATCCGCCATTATTGGCTGTGTGATTTTCAGACATCACTTGGCCCAATGATACATTCGTTATTATATATGTGTCGCTGGCATTTAAAGAAACTAGTTAACTAAAAATTCAATAAAAATCGAAGATTTTTTAGTGTATTGGAATTCACACTTTTTTACAATTTATGCACGGGAAAGTATCTTTCAGAATATAGTCAATGCCAGGTGTATTTAGAACACAGAACTTTGCTTCATGATAACCAAAAGGATATACGCGTTAATAACTACAAATAAAACCAATCGAGTTTATATTTCCCTGAGTAAATAAAACCAACACGTCATCGGCTTCTCACATCAATTGCAACAAATACGAAATGACTGTTGTACATATATATATATATTTAAAATAATATACGAAACTTGTCTCTTGCAATCATTAGAGACCAATAAAACGTTAACTAGGTGTCCCATATCACAGTCTAAAGAAATCAGTCACGTGATCACTGTTCGGCTGTTGGTTACCATGGTCTCCAAACGTCACTCGTGACTACTGTTGATGACGACGCTCTTCTGATAACACTGAAACGGTTTGGAGTATTTCTATCAGTATTTCTAGGTGTCCCATATCACAGTCTAAAGAAGTCAGTCACGTGATCACTGTTCGGCTGTTGGTTACCATGGTCTCCGAACGTCACTCGTGACTACTGTTGATGACGACGCTCTTCTGATAACACTGAAACGGTTTGGAGTATTTCTATCAGTATTTCTAGGTGTCCCATATCACAGTATAAAGAAGTCAGTCAC
>NW_013759927.1:0-934 GCF_000517525.1 Limulus polyphemus
AAAGCACCTTGGGAAGCATATAGAGCACAGTTTGAGCTACTGGCAGAGATGATAGGATGGACAGAGGAGCAGAAAGCAGTATACCTGGCAACGAGCTTGAAAGGACAACCACTGGAAATACTTGGACAGTTGTCAGCAGACGACAGACACAACTATAGAGCACTGGTAGCGGCTCTAGAACTCAGGTATGGAACTCAAAATCAGTCCGAAGTCTACAGGGCTAGGTTTAGGACGAGAGTCCGTGTTAAAGGGGAGAGCCTGCAAGAGCTGGCTCAGGACTTGGAAAGCATGGCACACAAGGCCTACCCAACTGCACCACCCGATCTCCTCAAGTTGTTGCTGAGGGATCAGTTCATAGATGCCTTGGACAGTCCCCAACTTAAGATACAAGTGAAGCAAGCACACATCTCTACCATGCAGGATGCAATGGCCAGAGCTCTCGAATTTGAATCCTACGTTAAGTCCAGCACAGAGGTACCAAGGTTGGAACAGTCATCTGGATTCAAGGCCAGAAAAGGTCAGCTTTCAGAGAAGTTTGAGGGACTTTGCTGGCACTGTAACAAACTTTGGCACAAGAGAGAGCTCAATGCTGGAAACTTCAACACAGAGGAGGTGCCACAGCAGGAAAGGCTGGTATCCAGAAAGGTTGTTGGAACTGTGGAAAGCACGGACATTTGAGGAGCCAGTGTAGGAAGAATATTACCAACAAGTCGACCTCAAGGAAACCAGTAGTGGTTGGTGTTGAACGACGCCCACCAACCTACATCGTGAAAGTCCCAACAGCTAAGTGTAAAAATGTCAAGCACACACAGTGTCTATGTGACAGGAAAGCTGGATGGCCATAGGTACAACTTTGTCATAGACTCTGCGTTTCAACAAACCCTTGTGGGCATCAAGGTGTTAGATCACGAAGGAGTACCAGAAGCCATACAGA
>NW_013759928.1:0-931 GCF_000517525.1 Limulus polyphemus
AGTGTTACCAACTGTGGGTGTGCATAAATAAACATCAACTAAAGTTTGAAATTACTAACCTATATTTACATAATTTTCGTTTTGCAAAAAATAAATTATATACAGCACTAAGCGAAACAAGTTTAAATCTTTAAATGTGATGTTTCAAAACCATTCGGCATCTGTGGTTAAGCCATCAACCTTAAGACTAGTGGCAAAATTTTGGAAGATTCACTACTGATTTTAACAGATCTAATTATATGTAGTTTTTTCACTGATTTCCCTTAATGTTCCCCGCACTTTAAGCTGTAGGTGTGTCACAAGAGTGACAGTCAATACCTTAGAGTGAACGGCGGCAGATAGACTTAATAGCTTGCCATAAATACAAAATAGAAATAAAAATACTTGTTACATATGACAATTTTTAATTGCCTAAAACGAGTTAAATTGTAATTTATATTTAGTAGTTAAATATTTGCCGAAAATCTCCAATTTATGATATTTGCCAACAAGATTGATACGCACAGTTTTCTTTCTTAAGACAAATATGTTTTAATATACAAACAACGATACAATTTACAATAATAGTTATTACGAACAATGATTTATATACAAAAGTTTCACAAACTTACAAGCAATATAAAGTATTATTTCTACTCTGAAACTTCCTTGATATCTTATCAACGGTTGGTGATGAAATAAGCGAGTTGATTTCGATTTGACGTAGCTAGCTCTGTTGTTATCGTTGATCACACGCCGATTACAGGTCGACTTTCCACCGATGACGTTAGGTAATGTTTTCGTAAAAGTACTAATGTCCGATATGAATCCACTGAAGTTAAATGGTTTGTAATGTTCGAAATTTATAAATGCTCCTGGTCAAATATCTAAAGTTTCCCGATTAATTAGCGTTATAACAATCGCAGTTATAGCTTCCGAAGTGTACAGCTCA
>NW_013759929.1:0-936 GCF_000517525.1 Limulus polyphemus
CATGTATGTAGCAACTGTACAAGACTTAAATTAGGCCTACAAAACTTACGTTACAGACAAAGGTGAATTACACTTATCCTGTTATAGAGAAACTGAGGAAGTAACTCCATATAACTATTACTCTCATTATATTTCTGTTTTCCTATATATTCTGTGGTAGTTAACCTCGAAGATGAATACGAATAAAGCTTCTAGTTAAACATTAAATGATTAAGTTAAACCTCAGGTGATCATCACATCCTAGGCTTATACGAGCCTTCTAAGTTCTAGTTCCGCTTAGTTCTTGTTTTTATTTCTAGTACAGATCTAAGGGAGCATAACTTAAGTAAAAGTCTCAAAGCTATAAAAATTAACATACACAATATTAAATATCAAAACATTGGTATACAGCACGTTGCATTGTTAAAGTTTTCAATAAGATATAGCTTTCAATTCTCTTCAGCGATCGCCTTCAGAAGTTCATGATAATAATATGGCTACGTGTTTTTGGCTTTGTTACCTCCTAATTTAGTAATGTTATATGTAATGATACTTAGTGATGCATACTTGTTTGTTGTTGTTGTTGTTTTTTGTTGTTTTTTACTCTGGCTACATGGATTAGAAATTGTAGTGTGTTGGTGGTGTTGTAAGAAGATCCAGTAAAAGAAAATATTTTTAATTTTTGTAAGTATCGCCAAAAAATAATTTGGTTGTTTTTATTTTTTATAGTACAGTTGGTATGTTGGTGGATCTTAAGGGTGTATCCTTATGCCACGTTTCACTTAGCAGTATTCAGTGTGTGTAATTAGTTAATTTCGATATATATTTTTTGTTGTTGTTGTTTTCTTGTCTTTATTGTTCTTGCTATTAAATGTTTTGATGTAATTATGTATATTATTGTATTTATTTGTACCATTTTCTATGCACATGCCCCTTCTATGAGGGTAGTTAAATAAC
>NW_013759930.1:0-935 GCF_000517525.1 Limulus polyphemus
TTTATTTGCCAGGCTTATATACTAAAAAAAGAGGGTGTCCTGAACAAACTAGGAAATTCACGATCATTTGAGAAACTTCTCGCACATGCCACCAGCATCATGTTACTTCCACTGTCGTAAAAGTATTTTAAAATTTATGATTAATTGTTACTATTGTAATGCTAGGAGTATTAGAAATAAAATTGATGGGCTCAAAGCAGTTGTGGAAACTGAGGATTTTGATGTTATGGGTATCACTGAGACTTGGTTAAATTTGAACAATTTTGATGAGAAAAATGTCTTTGAAATACCAAGATACAGATGATTTACTAGAGATGGAGTATTGAAAAAGAGGGAAAGGTTAGCTTTATATGTGATGAGTGAATTGTATCCTGGTGGGTTAGAGCATGTAGCACTGAGGTTGAGTCAGTTTTGGTTGGTGTTAGTGGATGTAAACAGATAAGTCTTGTAATTGGGATTTGTTATAGACCACCAGGTCAGAATGTAGAAGTTAATGAGAAATTGTATAACGAGATCAGAATGGTAGCTGAAAAAGATGTTGTTATTATGGAAGATTTTAGTTTCAGGGTATTGGTTGGGAAAATTTTGAGTTTGACAATGAGGGAGATAGGTTTTTGGCAATTGTTCAGGATACTTTTATACACCAACTGGAGATGTAACCTACAAGAGAGGAAGCTATAATAGATTTAATATTAGTATCTGATGTGAATATGATAGACAGAGTTGTGGTTGGTGAGCATTTAAGTACAAGCAACCATTGCACTAAATTTTGTTTTGAGTTTACTTACAAAATAAATATAAAATTTGGAATTCAAAAACCTGTAAATAAGGATGATAAAAAAGTAAGGAAACAAGGCTGAAGATACTGTAGACATTATTTACTCAAACTACAAATTCCTATTTTGATGATTCCACCAAATGTAAGTATAGGTAAC
>NW_013759931.1:0-1107 GCF_000517525.1 Limulus polyphemus
CCTTTAGTGAAACCATGTTGACTATCCAATAAGATTCTAAACTTGTTAAATGAATTTGCAAAGTATCTTTTATCAGACTTTTCAAAACGTTTTCCACAACTGATGTAAGATTAATAGGCCTATAATTACTGGGACAATTGTTATTCCTTGAAAAGAGGAGTGACATTAGCTAACTTCCAATCCTTTGTAATTAAGCACAACGGGCTACCCGTGCTCTGCTCACTATGGGTATCGAAACCCGGATTCTAGCGTTGTAACTCCACAGACATACCGCTGTGCCACAGGGGGTTATTATAAAAGAAAATGATTTTAAATTGTATGTTCATAATAATGAGTATATAAATAAATATAATTGTAAACGTTTGTAAATTGAAAGAATAGCTGTTATAAAATATTTAGGCTTACAAATTGATAAAAAATTAAGCTGGAAACAGCATGTTAAAGGTTTAGCAAAAGAAATAAAGATCTGTGTATATTCAAATCTATTATGTGAAAAATTGTTAAGAATTATTTATTTTTAATTGATACAGTCAGTAATTTAGATTGGAATTTTAATGTGGGGAGGACCTACACTAAAGCCAATTATTTCATCACAGAATAATATTATAAAAATGTGGAGAGGACCTACACTAAAGCCAATTATTTCATCACAGAATAATATTATAAAAATGTGGGGAGGACCTACACTAAAGCCAATTATTTCATCACAGAATAATATTATAAAAATATGGGGAGGACCTACACTAAAGCCAATTATTTCATCACAGAATAATATTATAAAAATAAAATATCGTATAATTATAAAAATGGAACAATTCAAAACAGTAATATTTTATTTAAAACATTTCTTGTGAAATATTTATTTATTAATATATATGTAACATTATTATTATTATGTTTTTTTACGTTATTATGGAAAGATGGTAAGTGATAAAATGTTTATTATTATGGAAAGCTAGTGAGGAATAAGACTTTGGTTATTGCGGGAAGATGGTGAGTTATAAGTCTTTGATTATTACGGGAAGATTATTACGTTATTATGGAAAGATGGTAAGTGATAAGATGTTTATTATTATGGAAAGCTAGTGAGGAATAAGACTTTGGTTA
>NW_013759932.1:0-972 GCF_000517525.1 Limulus polyphemus
GAGGTCGTTGCTGTCCTAATTTAGGATCTTCTTTTTAATAAATTATTAAAAATGTTAAAAAAGAGAGAAAAAAGAAAGGGGTCCCGAGGAGGATTGTCTAACAGTGTTAGGTGTTTTATACATAATACTAAATCTCATTTAAACTGACTCAGGTAGATAATCCAAAGTCTAACTTGATATGTTATTATAATAATACAACTATAACTGATAAATATTTAGTTTTCTCTTATTTTATAACTTAAAAGGATTTAATTACATAAATTATAACACAGGGGGCGTAGCTCAGATGGTAGAGCGCTCGCTTAGCATGCGAGAGGTACCGGGATCGATACCCGGCGCCTCCAGACTCCGTTTTTTTTTCCTTAATATACTTCATACAAGTCGTTGTTACATTTCTAACTTCAGATATCATTTTATATTATTATAAGTTTAATAGTGCTTCATTATTACACAAAACGTTTTCACTTTTGGATTTCAGCTTCAGATAGCGGATGCATTCGAATTTACTAACACGAATGACTACAGTATGTCATGTGTACTTGTGTATTCGTGTTTACTTGCTCCTCTTTGGTGGATCAACGGAAGCTCTGAGGACTTTTAACTTAAAAATCGGGCTTCGATACTCGCGGTGAGAACGGCAAGCAATCATTATATTTTCAACCAATAGATCTTAGAACCTATATAAATATAAATAGTACTGTTTGTTGTTCGTCCATGAAATTACTCCGCAGGGTGTGGATGGATCTTAACCAAAAATTGGTGTGGAGGCTCGTTAGGTGGGGTTCATACAGATTTCCAGTTTTGCGGTTTTTATGGGCGTTTTTTAGTTTTTTACCACTACTTCGCCCCCTGTTGATGGATCTTCACCAAATTTGACATGAAGGTTTGATGGTCCATGCGGAGGTATATGCAAAATATAGCGATGACGTTGCTGTACTACCGACTTAAGGACTGTTGTTACTTTAATATAGC
>NW_013759933.1:0-935 GCF_000517525.1 Limulus polyphemus
AAAAGATGCAACCCACAAGCGGTTGATACAAAACAAATGCACACCATCGATTGGCATGGGGCAAGGCACACCGAACCTGGACCGTGGATGAATGGAAATCGGTACTGTAGAGCGACGAGTCACGCTACATGCTCTTCCACTCTGATGGACGTGTTTGGGTATGGAAGAAGCCTGGAGAATGCTTATTACCCAAGTATGTTGTCCCAACAGTGAAGTTTGGAGGTGGTGGTATCATGGTCTGGGTGTGTTTCTCGTGGTATGGACTAGATCAACTGGTCTTAGTGCATGGATCCATGAACGACGAGTCCTACATTGATGTTCTGAACAATTCTATGTGTTCTACATTGTGTTATTTTTATGGTACTGGCCCTTACACCTTCGAACATGATAACGTTCCATGTCACAAAGCAAATATTGTGAATGTGTGGTTTGAAGAGAATAACATTGGAACATTGCAGTGGCCAGCACAGAGCCCCGATAGAACATCTTTGGGGTGAACTGGAACGCAGAATTATGGCAAGACCAAGATGGTCCTCTTCAGTAGTGGAGCTTACTAATTTTTTAAAGGAGGCGTGGAGCATATTACCTCCAGCTTTCTACCAGAAATTAGTAGACAGTCTTCCATGACACATTGAAGCATTCATTAAGGCCAAAGACAGGCCAACACTGTATTAATTTCTTGGAATAAAGACATGTTTTATTCATAATTACCCGTGTCCCATGACTTTAGGTAGGATAGTGTATAAACGCTAGTGTTATTTAACTCGCCGAGAAATTATCCCATACTCTCATATTAAATTCTCAATAACCTACAAGACACCGATATGTTCATCAGTAGCTTTAAGCATTAATTGTTTAATGGTTCAACCTGTAATGGAACAACTTTTAATCGTGCTCTCTCTCCTTAACCAGGATTATATACACAGCGTGGTCAC
>NW_013759934.1:0-935 GCF_000517525.1 Limulus polyphemus
CGTATATCAAGTATAACAGTTAAACGAACCGCCTAAACGTCACGTTAGTGTAGCCTATATAATGTGTAAAGTTTAATGTACTGTAATCCTTTATAGTGATGACACACGACATTCGGCATGTAATGCTGTTTGAATACATAAAGAGAAACAACGACTCTGTTGCCACAAAGAATATCAAAGAAGTTTATGGAAATGTTTTGAACATTTGTGAGTGTCAACGATGGTTCAGCAAATTTCGTTCAGGTGACTTTAGTCTTAAAAACTATGATGGCAGGGGCCGACATGTTGGAATTGATATTGATGCTCTGAAGACGCTTGTTGAGTGTAACCCGAGGCAACACACTCGTCAAATGGCCCTGAAATTGCATGTCTCTCGTGAAACAATACGTAAGCATTTATGGAATATAGGAAAACTCCATAAAGGTGTTTGGGTGCCTCATGAACTCTCTGATGATCATCGTTTCGTTTCCAACGTGTGAACGTTGCTTCGTTTCTTCTGGCGCGCAATGCGTGTGAACCATTTTTGGACAGAATTATCACCGGTGATGAAAAATGGATTCTCTATGCGACTATTAAACGCCAAAAACAATGGCTCAGTCCTAGACAAAAACCACTTCCGACCCCAAAACCTGGACTTTATCCGCAGAAAGTAATGCTTTGCATTTAGTGGGACATCAATGGAGTAATTCATTTCGAACTCCTCAATCCACAGCGAACTGTCAATGCAGAGGTCTACAGTCAGCAACTGGAACGTTTAAATCAAGCTCTTGATCAAAAACGCCCTTCACTCGTCAATCGGAAAGGTGTTCTTCTTCTCCACGACAATGCATGTCCACATATTGCACGTTTGACACAACACAAGCTTATGGAGTTAGGTTGGGAAGTTCTTCCCCACCCACTATATTCTCCAGATATGGCGCCATCAGATTGCCATC
>NW_013759935.1:0-935 GCF_000517525.1 Limulus polyphemus
GATGGTTTGATGTGTCTTTTTTACCTGTATTGATGACAAATAGAAATATGGAGAAAACAGACTGTACAAGCTGTTGAGAATGTGTAATTCTATAAGGAGCATTCTAGAGGCAGTAGTTGTTAGAAAATATTTGACTCTACATGCACTGTACACACTATGACAGCTGTTGAGAATGTGTAATTCTATTAGGAGTACTCCAGAGGTAGTATTTGTTACAAAATATTTGACTCTACGTTTACTGTACAGTCTGTACAAGCTGTTGAGAATGTGTAATTCTATTAGGAGAATTCCAGAGGCAGTAGTTGTTACAAAATATTTGACTCTACGTGTTGAGAATGTGTAATTCTATTAGGAGAATTCTAGAGGCAGTAGTTGTTACAAAATATTTGACTGTACGTGTACTGTACAGACTGTACAAGCTGTTGAGAATGTGTAATTCTATTAGGAGAATTCTAGAGGCAGTAGTTGTTTCTTTTATCTACATATTTAAATTTATTAGTACATAAAGAGTACAAGGTAATTGCACTCAGAGTAAGTGGCAAATGTTACGTAAAATGTGTACGTATGTACAGGTACTCAAATCCAATAATGTTTCATATTACTATCTTCAAAATTGGTAAGATGCTTTTTAAAGATTGTTTATATTTAGTCTAACTGGTAATTTGGTATCTGTGAGTAAGGTGTTAAAATTCTGAAGGATATGTTTGTTTAAGTTAAGCAAAAGCTACACATTGGGTTATCTGTTCTCTGCTCAAAAAGGGTATCGAAACCCGATTTCTAGCGTTGTAAATCCGCAGACTGGGAATTTCTTTAATTGCAGTTTATTTTATCTAATTGTCTGACATTGATATTTTAAAACCTCGACGCACCTTATGGACGCTCAGCTACGGTCACACATCCCTAAAGTACATGCATAGCTACTTCTAATTTTGAAC
>NW_013759936.1:0-935 GCF_000517525.1 Limulus polyphemus
GAGCTCTGGCCATTGCATCCTGCATGGTAGAGGGGTGTGTGCTTGCTTCACTTGTATCTTAAGTTGTGGACTGTCCAAGGCATCTACGAACTGATCTCTCAGCAACAACTTGAGGAGATCGGGTGGTGCAGTTGGGTAGGCCTTGTGTGCCATGCTTTCCAAGTCCTGTGCCAGCTCTTGCAGGCTCTCCCCTTTAGCACGGACTCCCGTCCTAAACCTAGCCCTGTAGACTTCTGACTGGTTTTGGGTTCCGTACCTGAGTTCTAGAGCCGACACCAGTGTTCTATAGTTGTGTCTGTCGGATGCTGACAACTGTCCAAGTATTTCCAGTGGTTGTCCCTTCAAGCTTGTTGCCAGATATACTGCTTTCTGCTCCTCTGTCCATCCATTCATCTCTGCCAGTAGCTCAAACTGTGCTCTATATGCTTCCCACGGTGCTTTCCCATCGAATTCCTGTGGCTTCCTTCGTACTAGATCACCCCTATTGCTGACACTCATGTCTAGAATGTGACTTCTGACAGAACTGAAGATGTCTGCATTAGGGATAAGTTGCGGTACATGGCTAATATATCTTCTTTGTGTAAAAGACAATAAATCGTCCTTTAATGTATTTAATTCACTTTGAAATTTACTCATCTTTTCCATTTGTGTATGCTGGCTTTTTCTCAACTCTTAGAGTCTTTCTTCTTGTTCCAGTTGCCATTGGTGCTGGTTTTCCTGCCACTGCGTGTAGTCTCTCTTTGGGTTTATTTTTTTCTTTTCCAACCACTGCTGTAGTCTCTGTTCTTGTTTATTTTTTTCTCCTCCAACCACTGCTGTAGTCTCTGTTCTTGGTTATTTTCTTTCTCCTCCACTCACTGCTGTAGTCTCTCTTCTTGTTTATTTTCTTTCTCCTCCAACCACTACTGTAGCCTCTCTGCTTGTTTCTTTTCTTT
>NW_013759937.1:0-935 GCF_000517525.1 Limulus polyphemus
GCTCACTAGCTCGAAACTAACAGAATCATAAATTACACAGAACACAAATTAACTACTGCTCTCTGTTCATTCATATCTCACCGCTGGTTTTCTCTGCCAGGCTTATATACTAACGAAGGGGGCATCTCGAATACACTCACTAGCTCGAAACTAACAGAATCATAAATTACACAGAACACAAAGTAACTACTGCTCTCTGTTCATTCATATCTCACCGCTGGCTTTCTCTGCCAGGCTTATATACTAACGAAGGGGGCATCTCGAATACACTCGGACTTCCCCAATTATTCGAGAAACTCATCAGCAGCGTCACGTGACTTCCGCTGTCGTAACACTGCGCCTTCCTTAGTATTTTTCGTCCCAAACAATAGCCACTTGCATTAAACCAACAGATAATTAACAATAACTTAATTAAATGTACAGAATTTACAAACACAAAATTAAAATACAACAAAGTCTCTTAATCTTACGGGACGTATCTTCTTCTGTACTGGTCTCCGTCCCATTGGCTTCTGCTTCACGTAGAGTTCATCTGCTCCATCAGGAAATCTCCCATTATCGGTAGCAGTCACATCAGTGGTAGTAACTTCATAAAAGGCTTCACTGTTTTCCTTCTCCAAACCGGGTAGTGTTTCTTCTTCGACAGTGGCTTTTTCAGGTGACACGTCTTCAGCAGTGTTATTTGTTCCGTTGTTCACGTCATTCCAACTGCAACGCCCTGGACCGTGATAATGCAAAAGTCTGTTGGCATGCACCACCTTTGGCTTACCTCGCCGACTACATTTTATTCCGAAAGTCACGTCTGAGAGACGAACCACTATGTCATATGGGCCTTCCGATGGAGAAGACAACTTAGGAGGCTTCCCTTTGGTCTTCCTGGGATTATATAACACGCATTGTCTCCCGGTACAAAGCTGACTTCACTAGATCTCTTA
>NW_013759938.1:0-1264 GCF_000517525.1 Limulus polyphemus
AACAAAACTGAAAAAATATTTGTTGGTTTCTTAATTTAGAGTCTCCATTGATTAAAGAGGTTTGTTTTTTATTAAAAACGTTGGTGATATAGCAGAAAATAGCTTAATTCAGAAACGATTTTTACTTTCATGATAAATTTTATGCACTTGTCTCTAGGCTAGGTGATCCCACACTACGTCCTTACTTTAGGCTTATTTTACCAACACTAACTACACTTATACGGTTTCATGGCACCTCCACCCTCACGGTCCCCTTGCACCCCCGTCACTAAAATCGTAATGAGCAGACAGTAATCTAACTATTCTATTTGGATAAATGTATTTTGGCTTTTATGATTCCTCATATTTCGAGAAATCAAACGTGACGTGACACACACTGTCTTTTATATAGGTTAGATTTTTGAAACCACGTAATGCTGACTTGAGTAACATTCACCTAATTATGAATAAATTAAACAAATATGAATCCCAGGAGATCTTACGAAAAAGTTTTTGTTTGCTCAACCAATGTTTCAGCTTTCTCAACTTTCTATAATGAACTATTCATTCTACAAAGAGTTTATATTTGTTCAACTTTTCGGCTTTACACCTTTTTAAGGAGCTTAACTTGATATAATGAACTCCTAGAAAGTTAAGCTCCCGACGAAGGCATAAAAGCGAAACGTTGAGCGAATAAAAACTCTCCGTACGATATTCTGGGGTTTACGATAGTTTTATTCTTTATCGTGGTGGGTTCTGCTTTCTCTCTGGTGTACACAGTTAAACACAGGTAGCTTGCATTTAAATTATAGGCAAAGAAAATTTCTAGTAGACTATTAGCTTAGTAAGATATTGACTTTGTTAAAGGAACCTTTCTAGTAGAGTGCTGATCTTTGTTAAAGGAACCTTTCTAGTAGAGTGCTGATCTTTGTTAAAGGAACCTTTCTAGTACCAGTATTGGCGTTTGTTAAAGGAACCTTTCTAGTACAGTATTGACGTTTGTTAAAGGAACCTTTCTAGTACTGTATTGGCGTTTGATAAAAGAACCTTTCTAGTACAGTATTGACGTTTGTTAATGGACCTTTCTAGTATAGTATTGGCTTTTGTTAAAGGAACCTTTCTAGTATAGTATTGGCGTTTGATAAAAGAACCTTTCTAGTACAGTATTGACGTTTGTTAATGGACCTTTCTAGTACAGCATTGGCTTTTGTTAAAGGAACCTTTCTAGTATAGTATTGGCGTTTGTTAAAGGAACCTTTCTAGTACAATATTGGCGTTTGTTAAT
>NW_013759939.1:0-934 GCF_000517525.1 Limulus polyphemus
CAATGTCTTCTTATCTCCGAGATGTCCTCCTGTTAAAGTATCATGGGATTGACGCAGCACAACTTCCCGTAACTTTCTCGGTATAACCGTTTGCGAGGTCGTTACTTTCCCATCTGCAGTTTCCATCTCTGGAGAAGAATACCATCTTCAAGTTTCAACTGGTCCCATTATGCCCAATAGTTCTTTGTCACAGGGCTTAAGCTAGACACCTTCTCCCAAGCAGGGCGCAAAACACTTGCTTTAGAAAATCAATCATTGGATTCAAATCTTGGTCTTTCTCCTGTTCTGATTTAATATCTATATCTGGTTCCATTTCACCATCATCAACTCCTTCAGTCACTCTGACTTCAGTTTGATGACACCTGGTTAGTTCAACCTCTCTTTTAACAGTTACCGGAACTTGGGCTTTGTTGTTTCCAATCGTCATTTTATCGAAGCTAGCTACACACTTCCTCGGTTGTAAATAGTCCAATCCTAATATGCATTGGTCTTCAATGTCAGCCAAGTATACCTTCTGTGTGTTCTACATGCCCATGAGCTCGATAGTTACCCACACTGGTCCCCACAACCTTGCATAATGTCCTGTCACACCACAGAGCTTCTGTACAGCTTCTGGTACTCCTTTGCGATCCAGCACCTTTATACTCACAATAGTTTGCTAAGATACAGAATCTATGAAAAAGTTGCACCTTTGGCCATCCACATTTCCTGTCATGTAGACATTATGTGTACTTGCCATTTTACACTTAGCTGTTGGGACTTTCACGATGGCGGTTGGTGGGCATCCTTCAGCACCAACCACTACTGGTCTCCTTGAGGCTGACTTATTGGTAATATTCTTCTTACACTGGCTTCTCATATGTCCTTGCTCTCCACAGTTCCAACAACCTTTCTGGGTAGCAGCCTTTCCTGCCATGGCATCTTCCCTGTGTTG
>NW_013759940.1:0-584 GCF_000517525.1 Limulus polyphemus
TCCTCATACCTATCCAATAAAATCTTTGTCGTAGATGACTCAATGTCTTCTTGATTCCGAGATGTCCTCCAGTTAAATTATCATGGGACTGACGCAGCACAACTTCCCTTAACTTCCTCGGTATAACTGTTTGCCAAGTCGTCACTTTCCCATCTGTGGTTTCCCATCTCCGGACAAGAATACCATCTGCAAGCTTTAACTGGTCCCATTGTGCCCAATAGTGCTTTGTCACAGGGCTTAGACTAGACACCTTCTCCAAAGCAGGGCGCACAACACTCGCTTTTAGAAAATCAATCATTGGCTTCAAATCTTGGTCTTTCTCCTGTTCTGCTTTGATATCTGTATTTAGTTCCATTTCATCATCATCAACTTTTTCAGTCGGCTTGACTTCAGCCCAAACGTCATTTTATCAAAATCAATTACAAACTTCCTTGGTAGTAGATAGTCCAATTCTAATATGCATTCATCTTCCATGTCAGCCAAGTATACTTTCTGTCTGTCCTTTATGCCCATGAGCTCAATAGTCACCCACACTGGTCCCCACTGGTGTGACAGGACATTCTACAAGATTTAAAGCTTCTGCG
>NW_013759941.1:0-1207 GCF_000517525.1 Limulus polyphemus
AACTCTTTATTTTTCTGCTTTTCATTTTTTGTCATTAAAATTTCAAAATTGTATCATACTTCATGGCCTTGGATCTCGGTAATTCCCTCTATATTAAGCGACATGACCCTAGCATGTGGTGGAGTAGATTGTATGCACATACAGTAAGTTGAGATGAAGTAAGTTTGGGTGAAGTTGGAAAATCGTGGGTTCTGTAAATATCTCTTTAACGTCTGTCCAGCACTCCGGGGCACTTGTATCGTCCTGGAGGAACAATTCCAGCTTCACTGGCCCCCAGTTTAGTCTAAAATTAGAGAAACTGATATTATATTAATAATATATATTACCATTGAATCTTAAAAATAAAACAAACGTTCATTTATCATTTATTGTTTGTTTGTTTTTTACAAGAGGAGAAACAATTAATAAAAGAAATTTACAAAAATTAAGTATAATGTAGGAATGGCAATGCCAAAAAGTACAGAAACTAGGTAGGGATGAATACACAAAACCATACAAAAATCCCTACATAAGTAGTTAGTATGTACTGAGTCAATCTTACAAGCAGCAGTAAATCTGCCATTTCACCCTCCTCTCAAGCGAGAAAATATCACCTCAGGTGTTAGATACAGAAAGAAATATACGTAACACAGTAGTGCGGGAATTACACTGTGAATATTTCAGAGAAACAGCCTAAGTTTATAAAGCCTATGTCGTGTCACATTCTCCATCTGACTTTATATTATCATGCAGCACTGCAGAACAAAAACCAAAGAAGTAAAGCAGTGGCGTAGCAAAGGTTCTCAGCACCAGGGGCAAAGACACTTTTGGCGCACCCACCTCTGAAATGTTTTGATTATTTTTTTGTGACTCATTACCCACTTAATGACAATAACATAATGAATTAATTACCGCCTTACACAGGCCTAAAATAAAATCACAATATAACATCTCAAGGACATCACAACTGTAAACCTGGAACTAATGAATTTATAGCCTATTAGACGTACTTACATAATTTGTAAACCATTTTGATATTTTTGTCATCCAGTATTGTTCAAAGCCACATAGCTAGAGTAATTTTCAAGCATGCAGAATACATTTTTGTTATTTCTTATTATTTTTCAGCCGTGTTATCATTCTCATTTAATTGCTCTAACAGTCCTAGCAGTTCATCGAGTTTTTCATGTACAACTTTTACTGCCTTTTCTCTTGCACTCCACCATGT
>NW_013759942.1:0-934 GCF_000517525.1 Limulus polyphemus
GTTGTAGGTTTTCTTGTCACTTCTGTAATCTTTCTTCTTGTTTCTTTTCTTTTTCCTCAAACAACTGTTGTAATCTCTCCTCTTCTTGTTTCTTTTCTTGTTTATTTTCTCGTTCTTCTTGTTTCTTTTGCTGCTCTTGTATTGCTGCCATCAAGTCTGCTATACTGTAGTGTGATTTGCCGCTTCTCGTTTCCATTTTTTTTTATCCCACTCTCTGACACCAATTTGTTACGTCTCCGTTCGTTAGTTAATTTCCGTAACTTCGTTCCAACGAAACTATAGCGACACAAGTCATTTCTTAAATAAAACTGGTTTATTCTTTCTGAATATAACTTTGCGATACACTTAATTTCAACAGTCGCGCTTTAACAAACGCTATAACAACAAACGTCTCACGTGCTCAACTTCAATAATACTCTCTGACTACAGTTCAATTACTCACTGTCTCCCCGTCGCTTCGTGGCCAGTGGACAATTCACGAAGGTTCGAGAATGACGTGGCGTGATACTAGTCACGTGACCTCGATGTCGTAACAGTATCTTAAAATGACGTAGGATGCTGAATGAAATGGATTAAATAAGGGTCTTTTTATTATGTATATCTAGTATTTATGAAATCAATAGCTTTTAGATGTACAGAATATAGCTGTCCAGTACGTATACATGTGTCTGTACCAACTCTATATTTATAAAATATGGTGAATTATGGGGAAAGAACGGGAACATTTCTCTTTTTATTTTGGCAAATGCTATTTCTTTTTGCAACAAATTCTAAGTGTAGACCCCCCTCCCAGTGGCTCATCAGTAACTGACGACTCACACCACTAAAAATCGGGTTTCAGTGATTGATACTTGTGGGGAGGACAACACAGACAGCTCATTGTATAGCTTTTTGCTTAACAATAAACAAACTAACTGACTAATTATATATGTTG
>NW_013759943.1:0-1756 GCF_000517525.1 Limulus polyphemus
GATGATGTACTTACGACTGATACTGGGGTTCTGATGATGTACTTACGACTAATACTGGGGTTCTGATAATGTACTTACGACTGATACTGGGGTTCCGGAAGGCACATTTTCTTTCAGTGTTCCCTGATAAGATTGAGTAAAAGTGGGTATTTGATCGTTGACGTCCAGAACTTCAATAGTTACTTCGCTGACGCTCTATCAATGAAGAACACGCATTATACAAACAAGAAAACATTAGAAGATCGTATGTTAATTAAAGGTTTCCGGAAAGCTACACAAAACTTAGCTGTCCCTAATTTTGAACTAACACGCTATAAAAGAAAGACAACTACGTACCACGCTCTTGTCTGACCAAATAGTGGATGTCGGCTCCAAAGTACGGAGCGGAGGGTGGAATGCGTTAATGGGACGCGGACCACGAATGCTGTGATTCACAGTCCGCTAAACACTGACCCCGACAGCAAGACTGTTTAAAAGTATTAAGTTATTTTTGTATGTTTATATGACAACTCCAAATAACTTGTTTTTAACTTTTAATACTGAATAATAGATTGTTAATTATGAGGGGTAACGGACTAACAACTGAAGCTAGAAACCTAATTTATTAAAAACGTAGCACACATAATCAATTCTTGTGAAAAAAGAAACACTCTAAAATTAGGGCCTAGATAGTTAATACTGTGTCACACTGGATCATGATCCGTGAGGCACAAATTAAACGTGCCGGTTATGACTTAGTGGCTAGCATGCCTGATTGTGAATCAGAGAGTGGTCACTTTGGTCCGTGGGTGTTATATTACTTACAGTCCGATATAGCTATTCGATCAGAATAGGCTGTGAGTTGTCAGTGGATGTTAATGACTTATGTTGTTACATCTCCATAAAATATCAGTTCCAAATTAAAGACAGCTAGAGCAGATACCTTTTATATAATATTGCGCTAATTTACGAAACAAATGAAAACTAAATACATAATTAAAATTCCTTTAAAATTACCAATTCTTAGAAATCAAAAGCAATTTAAAGTTTACAACAATTTAAAGTTTGAAACTGACACATTGGGAAAACGCTAAACACAGGACTCTTTGTGGTGAGTGGCGTTACAACAAAAAGTGTGAAATCACTTAGAAACAAACCAAACCCAAAATAACCTTGTTTCTTTCAATTTAAACAGTCTGCTGTAGATAAATTAGTCAATTTTTATACATTTAGACAAACTGTTAGAGCCAAATTTGTTTATTTTTTTCCAGTCAGACGAAACTTGAAACTGTTGAAAATGACGACGAGAAAGTAAAAATAGTTTTTACACTAATTAAGAAAACATTTTATGTTCCGATATTTTGTTTTATCTACTATACCAGATAACTTAGATGAATACTTTAGTATAAATGTTGGTATGTTGTCTTGTTTATTAAATACTCACTACTTTAGTTGACGGTCTTCGTTCTTCTAGCATAACAGTGAATGTATGTCGGCTGCGTGTCTCTCTGTCCAGACCAACCTTGGTGAAAATCTGTCCATCCTGCAAACAGTCCCAAGCGTTAGGGCTAACAATTATATATCTCTAAAACTAGCCCTACACCTACAAGGGAACACTACGTCACCTTCAGTAAATATGATAAGTTGATGACAGACAAACGTTTGATAAAAGTGATGATTTTTTTCTTTAGTAATACAACCTCTTGGTACATAGTGACCTTAGTGATACACCATCTTGGTAACGGCTGACCTCAGTGATACAACCTCTTGGTTAAGG
>NW_013759944.1:0-470 GCF_000517525.1 Limulus polyphemus
GATGCGTATGGTGGTTACAAATTCGATAAGTAGAATTACACCTAGATGTTTATGGAGTAGTTGTACCAAGTAAGGCTAAAGATTAATATGGTCGTTATAAATTCGGTAACTAGAGTTACACCTAGGTTTTCGTGGAGTTGTTGTGCCAAATAACGCTAAAGATGAGTATGGGGGTTATAAATTCGGTAAATAGAGTTACACCTTGGTGTTCGTGGAGTTTTTATACCAAATAACGCTAAAGATGAGTATGGGGGTTATAAATTCGGTAACTATAGTTACATTTAGGTTTTTATGGAATAGTTGTACCAAGTAAAGCTAAAGATGAGTATGGTGGTTATAAATTCGGTAACTAGAGTTACTCTAGGTATTCGTGGAGTTGTTGTACCAAATAACGCTACAGATTAGTATGGTGGTTACAAATTCGGTAACTAGAGTTACACCTAGGTGTTCGTGGAGTTTTTGTACCAAAT
>NW_013759945.1:0-1844 GCF_000517525.1 Limulus polyphemus
AGGTATTGTGATGAATTAGTTCATTATGTTGTGGTCTTTCCTCTTAAACCTTCTACAAATAAGAAATAGTAACACTTTATTTTTTCTTCGAATTACCTACCATAACCAAAAAACATTATTGAGAAATTCTTCAAGATCTTGTTTTGTCATCTTACACCTTTTAATGAAGATGGGAACATTGACAGGGAAATAATATAATAGCCAATGCTCGGTGAGAAGTTTTCGTTTATAAAATTTTATTGTTGTTCTCGGCTTGATTTTTATTTTATTACCTCGTCTCCATAGTTACTATTTCAAATAGTCAATAATATTGTAGGTCCATTTTATTGTTGTTCTTTCTACGTACCGTTATAACACATTTTCATCTCATCATTTAATTTCTGTTGTGCATATATTGTTGTATAGAAGATATTTTAAAGTGATTCATCAGGTGAATAAACGAATAGATAGATAGATAAACCGATATGTGGCGTCATCTAGTGTATCAAAATTCATCTAGATATTTTCATAAAAGTTACCCGAAAAACGGGGCTAACTCGGTAACTCGTGGCCCGATTTTAACAAAACTTGTTTTATTCTGTTTCTATTCTTATTTCATTACAAATATGGCGGTATTTTACTGTATTTAATTAGAGACAAGCACACAAACAATCAATCTCAGAGTTTTAGTAGATAATGGGTGGATCTATTCTACTGTTGTAATCTGTTATGCGTTGTTCTTTTACTGCGTACGTTTTCAAATGTAAGAGAAGCAAATATCCTTATATATACTTAAATATGTCCGAAAATGTTTTCGCATTCTTTGCCGAAACGTTTTATTTTGTGAAGTAAATGATTTTGTTTAAATATACAAGAAATCAACAGCCTGATATCAGCTATACACTTCCTTAAATGTCTTGTATCCTATGTAATCAATATAAACTTCCGAGCAGAGCGAAACTAAAACTCAATCTCGCTATCAGGACAGCTAACGAGAATTGGTTTGATTAACATGGTGACGTCACGTGAGGTTTGCAACCAATCAGGTGCTAGTTGGCGGGTTTAATTTTTCCGTTGCATACCTCTGCTTTATAAAAGTAAATTCAGGTTACCTGTTTGGATTCTAGATCTTTCTGATAAGAGAACGAGATTACTTTCCTACAATAGAAGTATGTTATATAAGGAGCTTTAGGAGGTATAAATGATAAATTATTAGTTTTAATTTTAAAAAAACGATTCAAATTAAGCTATTACATGCTCATATAATTTGTCATTTCTCCATTTTCGTTAAAACCTCGAACGGTTATGTGTTATTAATGTTACTGTGTATTTAAAAGTAGTTAAATAAAGACAATAACACATGAAGCAACGATACATGTCTTTGTCATTATAGAAACCAATAAAACAACATTTAATTATCGATTGAGAACAATAAACAGATTGAATAATCAGTCAAACAATAAGATTTGTCCAAGTTATCCTGATCTACAAGCCTCCTTTCATATAAAGAAAATGTATTCGAATATTTATTAAATTAACAATATAGTTGCCGTAAGATGTCAGCACCTTACAAAATACTAATTGAACCCCGTAAAAATATCTGCAGTTAAATCATTTTTATAGCAATTTAGTGTTGTTTTCTTGGCTAACGAAATAGTTTGTTTCCTTCGTACATCGTGAAGTAAATATATATACTAAACAAGTACATCGTGAAGTAAATATATATATATTTACTTCACGATATATTTGTTTAGTATATATATTTACTTCACGATGTATTTGTTTAGTATATATATATTTACTTCACGATGTACTTGTTTAGTATATATATACTAAACAAGTACATCGTGAAGTAAATATATATA
>NW_013759946.1:0-2188 GCF_000517525.1 Limulus polyphemus
GTAATACTTAGCCGGGTTTACAGGGCTGTAACACTTAGCTGGATTTACAAGGCTGTAATACTTAGCTGGGTTTATAGGGCTGTAATACTTAGCCGGGTTTACAGGGCTGTAATACTTAGCTGGGTTTACAGGGCTGTAATACCTAGCTGGGTTTACAGGGCGGTAATACTTAGCTGGGTTCACAGGGCTGTAATACTTAACCGGATTTACAGGGCTGTAATACTTAGCTGGGTTTACAGGGCTGTAATACTTAGCCGGGTATTACAGCCCTGTAAATCCGGCTAAGTATTACAGCCCTGTAAACCCAGCTAAGTATTACAGTCCTGTAAGCCCAACTGAGTATTACAGTCCTGTAAGCCCAGCTAAGTATTAGAGTGCTGTAAATCTGGCTAACTATTACAGCCCTGTAAACCCGGCTAAGTATTGCAGCCCTGTAAACCCAGCTAAGTATTACAGCCCTGTAAATCCGGTTAAGTATTACAACCCTGTTAACCCAGCTAAGTATTACAGCCCTGTAAAGGGAGAACAAGGACGAACTGAATCTTCATTAGTTTCGATGTGAGGGGGAACAAGGACGAACTAAATCTTCATTAGTTTCGATGTGAGGGGGAACAAGGACAAACTGAATCTTCATTAGTTTGTAGATAGATACTACCTAATAAGTAGTTTGATCCTACGTTAATCAACTGTTATCTTCAAGGAAGGACTATTTCTGTGTTGGTAGTGGCTGGGATTATACAAAGAAATATGGTGCGTTATGCAATCGACTGGGGTCTCGCCCCCCCACCCCCCCTATTCAAACAATTAAAACTAAGTATCTGACTTCAAATTCGATGACGAGGAACCCACTTTGAGACTAATAATTGTTGGAGACGGCTTGAATGGGTAATGAAGAAAACTTTAATACAAGTTTAACATAACAGCAAATGTACAGTGTAAATTACTTGTACCTGACGATGACAAAACCTTGTCGAAACGTTGTACATTTGCTGTTAAACTTATATTAAAGTTTATTTTCATTACCCATTCAAGCCAACCATTATAAGTATCTGAATGTCTTAGAGATGATTATTAAGGTTTTTTTGGACTGCAGGTTAACTGACATTTTATCACTCAAGTAGATGCAGATGGATTCTTTCATTTTTATTTGTTATGTTTGATTCATGGCCTATTTTTTAACATTGTAATTTATCGTATCGTTTTTAGCATTGTTATAACTTATTGTATGGTTTTTCTTTGCCATAATGGCCTTCTGCCGGCAGCTGAGTATTACAGTCCTGTAAGCCCAGCTAACTATTAGAGTGCTGTAAACCCGACTAAGTATTACAGCCCTGTAAACCCGGCTAAGTATTACAGCCCTGTAAACCCAGCTAAGTATTACAGCCCTGTAAACTCGGCTAAGTATTACAGCCCTGTAAACCCAGCTAAGTATTACAGCCCTGTAAACCCGGCTAAGGAGGGGGAACAAGGACGAACTAAATCTTCATTAGTTTCGATGTGAACATCGAAACTAATGAAGATTTAGTTCGTCCTTGTTCCCCCTCACATCGAAACTAATGAAGATTTAGTTCGTCCCTGTTCCCCCTCAAATCGAAACTAATGAAGATTTAGTTTGGCCTTGTTCCCCCTCACATCGAAACTAATGAAGATTTAGTTCGTCCTTGTTCCCCCTCACATTGAAACTAATGAACATTTAGTTCGTCCTTGTTCCCCCTCACATCGAAACTAATGAAGATTTAGTTCGTCCTTGTTCCGCGTCACTTTGAAACTTATCAAGAAGCAGTTCAAACCGAATGAGGGCTTAATTTAAAACTAATAAACCGTTGGCTGAAAGGTAATAAAAGTCGAATTAATCTTAATCAAAGCTATATATGAATATCATCAAGTGCCCAGTTAGGGTCTCCTCAAATCTAATTGAGGTCAATTTGAATTTATATCATATAAGTTAGTAATGACTCTTGTATGATCTCAGTTTATTTAAAAACATTCAGTATTTCAAATGTGGCCTAACCAGTAACATATACAATGAAATTATAACTCCTTTAGACTTATATTCAGTATTTCTATAGACACAGCCTAAAATCCTACAACTAGCAACAGCACACTGCTTGGATGGCTTTAGAGACTGATCGACTATTACACCAAGATCCCTTTCTTTCATAACACAGTTAAAGTTATTCCCATACAA
>NW_013759947.1:0-934 GCF_000517525.1 Limulus polyphemus
CACACACCTTCCTACCACTAGAAGGTTAAACAACACCTTATACACACACATCTTCTTACCATTAGAAGGTCAAACAATACCTTATACACACACATCTTCCTACTATTAGAAGGTCAAACAATACCTTATACACACATCTCCCTACCATTAGAAGGCCAAACGATACCTTATACACACATATCTACTTACCATTAGAAGGTCAAAGAATACCTTATACACACACATCTCCCTACAATTAGAAGGCCAAACGATACTTTACACACACACACACACACACACATCTCCCTACCATTAGATGGTCAAACGATACTTTATAGATATATATATACAAACACACACACACACACACACACACATCTTCTTACCACTAGAAGGTCAAAGAATACCTTATACACACACATCTCCCTACCATTAGAAGGCCAAACGATACTTTATACACACACGTCTTCCTACCATTAGAAGGTCAGACAATATCTTATACACACACATCTTCCTACCTTTAGAAGGTCAAACAATACCTTATACACACACATCTTCCTACCATTAGAAGGTCAAACAATACCTTATACACATACATCTTCCTACCATTAGAAGGTCAAACAATACCTTATACACACATATATTCCTATCATTAGAAGGTTAAACAATACCTTATACACATACATATTCCTACTATTAGAAGTTCAAGCAATACCTTATACACACATCTTCCTACCATTAGAAGGTCAAACAATACCTTATACACACACATCTTCCTAAAATTAGAAGGTCAAACAATACCTTATACACATACATCTTTCTACCATTAGAAGGTCAAACAATACCTTATACATACACATCTTCCTACCACTAGAAGTTTAAACAATACCTTATACACACATCTTCCTACCATTAGAAGGTCAAACAATACCTTATACACACACATCTTCCTACC
>NW_013759948.1:0-935 GCF_000517525.1 Limulus polyphemus
CTGTAGAAGCTAAATAATTGTGTACAATCCAGCAACCGTCGCAGTACATCTCTCTATTATTTTTTTCTTGCTTAATTTGCCTTCGCAACTCTTCATCAATGCCACTTTGAAGACGAATTCGGTACTCAGTTTCTTTCCAAGCAGCAAATGACTCACGATGACTGTCACTATTTTCATGGGCATTTAACTTTTCAAATTTTTTTTTTTTTCACTTAGGAGATCCACCCTGTGTTTTGAAAGCAGACCGACAATCGGATGTCACACATGTAGATGAAAAAAGAAGACAACAAAAGCAGTATGCTGCTTTGTGTAGAGGTGAATACACCAACCAGGAACGATTGACCTCTTGTCCATTCAGAAGGCGTCGTTTGAACCAAAATGCAGTCATAGAATGCCCATCTTTGGCATCAAATGGACTTTATGTTGAAATTTATGTGCTCCAACTTTAACAATCTCTGTGTGATGTGCAGGTGTTACAGCTGCTGAGCCTGTTGTATCAAACTTCATAAATCAAATATCCCTGTGTTAAAATATTTATTAGGTCATTCTCTTTTAGCTTAGCTACACTATTCTGTGGATTTGTTTCTGACAAAATGGAATTCTCTTGTTTATTATTATTGTAGCTTTCAACAGGACAGAGAACAGTCTCTTCATTGTTTTTTTAATGAAATAGCATGTTCACAATGTTGCACTTTGACCTCTTTGCTGCCATCAAAAGGAACAGATTCTGGCTTACTGGTGTCACCACTTCCAGCAAGGAAAGCTCTCATCAATTTGTTTGACTCCACCATCGAAGCTGCAAATTGTGCACGTCTTTTGCGTCCCTGTGCCCCACTTTCTTTTTTCGACATAATGGGCTAAAAGAATAAATTAATAAATACTGACTACACTATTTAGTTTAAACATGTAAGTTGTCAGATGAAAGGAAGCATTCT
>NW_013759949.1:0-934 GCF_000517525.1 Limulus polyphemus
TCATGAACTGCGAATATACTGATACCTTCTGCTCATTGCAAGTACAAATTCAGTTTGTTTAGTTTTGAAAAAATATCTGCCAAACTGATCAGGTAGGACACGTACAAAGATTTTTCATTAACTTTGGTGTAACGTTGCATAACGTTCTGCTCATTGCAAGTACAAATTCAGTTTGTTTAGTTTTGAAAAAATATCTGCCAAACTGATCAGGTAGGACACGTACAAAGATTTTTCATTAACTTTGGTGTAACGTTGCATAACGCTCTGTCCTGTCTTCAACTTGCTTAGCATCCTTTCAAAAAATTTGAGGGGTTTGTCTTTCAACTCGGGATGCTTCGTCTCAATATGGCGACGCAATTTGTTTGGGCGCATGCTCTCGTTTGCAAGTTGATCACAACAAATAATACATCGTGGTTGTGGATCTTCTTCATCTCCATTCCATGTAAATCCCATTTCTAAGTACTTGGAAACATACTTTCTCACCACTTTTCTTCGTTTTGATTGACCTGACTTTTCTGCGTTTTGATTCATTGAAGACTCATTGTCATCAACTTCAACTGACTTCTTTAACCATTTATCCATTACACGAAGGGCTGAGTAAATTTCGAAAAAAAATCGGATTCAAAATCTGAAGTAAAACAGACAATTTCGACTTGCCACTCGATTTGACACAATTAAAACACTGGTTGGCATAGGATCAAGCGAATGCCAAAATGCTTCACACCATCTATTCCAGTCATTTCATTGGCTGACACACCACACTCGCGACTGCCTCGTGAAGCCTCAAAGCAGTTATCGTCTTGCTCAGCGTTGTACCGGTTTTATCAGTTGATTGCTGAATTTTAACATTTTATTGCAGAATCTGAACAATGGATTGTAGATTTCTACTATTTGAATGCAGATATCTAACTTTTGATTGCAGAATTTTAACTTT
>NW_013759950.1:0-835 GCF_000517525.1 Limulus polyphemus
ACGATTACAATCGCTGGCATCAACAGCTAATGCAAAAGGCTTATCAAAGTCAGGTGCCATCAATACAGGGTAAGTGCACAACAAAAATTTGACCTTTTCAAAAGCAGATTAACATGTTTCAGACCATTTGAAGTTTTGATTTTTCTTTAAAAGTGATGTCAGCGAAATTTTTACAAACTTCCTGTAACAATTATCCATTTCCAAAAATCTCAAACTTTTCTTGTTGGATAATTCACAATACAATATACTTTGGCTTGAATTGGAGAAACTTGACCATGACCTAAGTAAACAATTCTGGATTTACAGAAATCACTTTGGCCAAATTTACAGTGAGATTGGCTTTCTTAAGCCTCTCAAAAACATCACGTAATGCACATAAATGTTCTTCCCATGTGTCACTAGGAATCACAATATCATCAACATAAATTCCAACATCTGACAGATTGTCAAGGCATTGATTCATTATTCGCTGTAAAGTTGTTTGATAATATTTCATCTCAAAAGGCATTACATTGTACTGGTATAACCCATCAGGAGTAACAAAAGCAGAGATTTCTTTTGCCCTCTCAGTAAGAGGAACAACCCAGTATCCCTTTAGCAGGTCACACTTTGTGATATATCTGGCTTTTCCAATTTTTATCAATACAATGTTCCATTCTTGTTTGAAATTGAATATGAATCTGTCTTTGTCAAAACATTTACTTTGTGAAAGTCTGTACAGAATCTAACTGAACCATTAGATTTAGGGACCAGTACACATGGTGAAGACCAATCACTTTTACTGGGCTCTATAATGCCGTTTTCTAGCATGTAAGATATTTCTTTACGCATTTTA
>NW_013759951.1:0-931 GCF_000517525.1 Limulus polyphemus
AGGAACATCGCTTTTAATATCTAAACTTCCTTTTTTACACAAAAGAAAACTATCTTCTAACCCTAGGAAACGTCACTTTTAATATCTAAGCTTCCTTTTTTTACACAAAAGAAAACAATCTTCTAACCCCAGGAAATGTCTATTTTAATATCTAAACTTCCTTTTTTTACACAAAAGAAAACAGTCTTCTAATCCTAGGAAACGTCACTTTTAATATCTAAACTTCCTTTTTTTATGATTGAACTTGTGTAATTGCCTACACTTCAAAATAATGGACATTAAGGCTAATGTTTTCTGGACTTCAGATAAGTATTGAAATAGATCTTTTCCACTACAGCCATTCACTGTAATAAGTTGTATTGAATTTTTGAGCTTGTTTGATATAGTTCCATGCTGTAAGTATACTCATCATTGACTATTGTATGACTTACATGTGGGAATGTTTCGTAACAACCTACCAAGTATGTCTATCTGTTTTAGCATTTGTTGTTTTGATAAAAGTAAGAACCTATATCAGTGTTAAAATATTAACTGTTGTTAGTTGCTAATGTTAAAATTATCAGTGTTATTAGAACCATGTAGTTGTTGTAGTTTATAATTGACAGTAATAATAGAACAAAAAATTTAACTTGCATGGGTCAAAAATACTCATAAGTTATAACATGTTAATGTCGGGAATTAGAAATTACTCATGTTAACTTAGTTTTTTAAAGAGGAATGTCTAAACCTAAAGTAAATTTTTGACAATTTTTATACTAATTAATAATTATAACCAAAATTGATATCATTTCTTGGTGAAGTTAATATACGAGGCCTGTGAGAAAAGTATCCGACCTTATTTTTTTTTTGCGATAACCTGATGGATTTGAATCAAGTGCGCTTGCATGAGCCGACCTTGAACCTTCGTGCGCATGCATGAATTTTTTCCCGC
>NW_013759952.1:0-3279 GCF_000517525.1 Limulus polyphemus
TAATAGTGTGTGTAGATAGTGAGTAATTGAACTGCAGTCAGAAGTATTATTGACGTTCGTTGATATAGCGTTTGTTTTAGCGCGATTGTTGAAAATAAGTGTATCGTAAAGAATAAACCAGTTTTATTAAGTAAGGACTTGTGTCGCTTAAGTTTCGTCGGAACGAAGTTACGGAAAGTCAATTAACAAACGGAGACGTAACATCTCGATAAAAGTTAACCCTAATTTTTGGTAGGATTATTGTCAGTACTTTACTGAATTTTTATTTATTTTATTATTCATTTCGGGGCACAACGTAAGAGCACACAGAAAAGAAGAAAATGTCCTATAGTTATAGTAATTCAGTTGGCTTTCTAACTAAACTATAAGTGCATTAAAAATTTAAAATATTTCCCCTACTTCGTCGAGGCAAGATCGGAGATAACAACTTTGAATTTGTAGGCCGAATAGTTCAAAAGTTGTCATCAGAACGATCCAGCTTATTATGTAATTGAGTACATTAACATTTTCCCTTTTTATTCGTTAAAGATAATATATTAGTGAATATTAGGGAGAATTATTGACATTTTTAGAAAGAGTGTGTGATAGGAAAGCGTGGTATATGTGTTCGACTTTTTGATTTATACTTCTTTAAATCAAAATGTTAGGAAGCTATAAAATTAGATTGACTTCGCAATATTTATACTATAAATTTATTATCTATATTAAAAACTTAGAAGTTCAAATACTAAGTGTCACGTGATAAAGAGAGGTGAAGATTGGGAATGCACTTGAGTTTATCCTTTTTAAATTAAGAAAACTTATATAATGTTAAAATTTGATTTATTAGCTACGTTTGATACCAAGGTCATTGACATGGGTTGATTATAATGCAGTTTAATTAAATTTTAAATGTAATTCTGTAATAAGGTCGCGACGTAGGGACTTGTACGGTACCTCTCTGTAACCAGGGGTTCTGATGAGAATTTCTCAAACTCGAGTAATGCCTCATCCCTTCACCAGGTAGCCTCTCAGTGAACTTGTCTGAGAGAAACGTTGTGTCTTGCTCAAGTGCTGGATAGACTCGTGGGCTTGACCATCCAAACTGAAGATCAAATGTTGTGCCACTTGTTTCTGAGTCTGTTTAATCTTGCTTGAATGCTTCAGGAAATAGTCTAAGATTATAGACACAGCCATAAACATATGAAGTGTAATATGTATAACCTCCATAATAGTGATATGTGATTTTGGTGTAAACGTCTTATCCAGAGTCTTGGGCAACACCAAGCTTAGACGTCCTAAATACCAGGGGTGTGGTGGAGGGTTGGGTTCCTGCCCTTGGGTGTGTTACGACATCGGAAGTCACGTGACGCTGGTAATACGTCATGAGTTTCTAGAAGGATCATGACTTTTCTTGGCAACTCTAGTCTTTTCCAGGCACCCTCTATTTTAATATATAAGCCCGGCAAATAAAGGAGAGAATAGCAGATTGGTAATGACCGTAAGTAAAGTGCGTGAATCGTTGTGAATTATAACGTGTGTTTAAGTTAAAGTGACTGTGAAATTAAGTGTATTGCAAAGTTGTATTAAGAAAGAATAAACTAGTTTTATTTAAGAAAGGACTTGTATCGATGAAGTTCCTCGGGAATAATTTATGCCGGAAATTAACAAACGACCAGAGACGTAACAGGTGAAAGAATGGCAAGTTATTGGTGGTAGCTCGTCCACTGAGTCTATGACCCATGTCATGATGTAAAAGAATGTTTGGTGTATTAATTTATTTATGTTGAGAGTTGATATTTCATTAAGCGGTGGTGGCCTGTCAGTGGAGGAAAAGTAAGCCACGCCTCCCCAAAGATTTTGAGCAAATAAAATATATATTATTGTTTATATTAATATATATATATTTCGTGTATATTGTTTTCAGCATAACATTCTTAAAACCGTATCATTGTAGCAATATTGTTGTGAGGCACTAAACAGTTATGCCTCCCGGCTCTTTTTTTTATCTGTACTATTTGTCTATACTTGAGACGGAAATAGTCGAACCACCTTACCGAGTTTAACAAGGATTTTGATGCCGGTGGCACAGCTAGTGAAGCCAATCAAAATCTAGGTTTAAAAATAACCAATGAAAATCATTTTAAGAAAACTTACAACAAGAGAAATACGTAATTAATTATTATATAATTATTCAGTGTTTTTGAGGATAAAAATAATTAAAAATGAGTTTCGTTAAACGATGTACAGTGACCTGGTTAAAAAGTGCAACAATTTATTTAGATTTAGAGGTTATTTCGGAAGTTTGCGGTTCGAACAATAGTGCCCCCTCCCCAGTGGCACAGCGGCATGTCTGCAGACTTACAACTCTAGAAACCGGGTTTCGATACCTCTGGCCCTCCCAGTGGCATAACGGTATGTTTGCGGACTTACAACGCTAGAAACTGCGTTTCGATACCCGTAGTGGGCAAAGCACAGATAGTCCATTGTGTAGCTTTGTGCTTAACTTAAACAAACAATCGAACAATAGTTAAGCCTTGTCTTAGTTGCCAACGTGTTTACAGCTATGAAAGACCAATGACTCGAGCTCGTATAATTAAATCGAAAGTTCTAAAGTTAATACTTTTTTTTTTACTGTTCTGTACTTTTGTAGATAGGGTTAAAATATCGTCAATATTGACTGTGAATCATCACTGACAGTTTAAAAATACACGCGCTTTCTAAATCACCTCACTGTAACAGTAACGTGTCAGATTTTAACGAAGAAGTCAGTTTGTCGTAGGTAATTTGCGGTCGTTTGAGAGAAGTATGTGGAGATTGTGTAAGATAGTCTTATAATGATTTCTAACTGTTCTATGGAATTAATGACAGAAGAACATAGATATAATCCTCCCTATAAACAGCGGGTGTTTTGTTCTAATTACTCTTAGCCTTTTGTAATATCTTTGATCAGTTTTTGTTGTCGGCTATGCCAAACTGCACATATATATGAACGCTTATAAATATATTTAGATTTTCTCTATGGTTTACTTGTGTGGATTAGTTTGGTTTGGTTTATGTGAAGCATAAAGCTATAAAATGGGTTATCTGTGGTCTGCCCACCACGAATATCGAAGCTTTATTTTTAGCGTCGTAAGCCTACAGACTTACCACCAAACCACTGGAGGGCAACCTTTGTGCACCTTTAGAGGTAAAAAAAAATTTTTGGTATTACATTTTTCGTTGTATTAATGTTATTGCATGTTTTTGTATTACATACTTCGTTGTGTTAATGTTATTGCATGTTTTTGTATTACATTT
>NW_013759953.1:0-934 GCF_000517525.1 Limulus polyphemus
CTAAAGATGGGTATAGTGGTTATAAATTCTCTAACAAGAGTTACACCTAGGTATTCATGGAGTAGTTGTACCAAGTAAGGCAAAAGATGATTATGGTGGTTATAAAGTCGGTAACTAGGGTTAACCTAGGTGTTCGTGGAGCTGTTGTACCAACTAAGGCTAAAGATGAGTATGGGGTTACACATTCAGTAACTAGACTTACACCTAGGTGTTTAAAGAGTAGTTGTACCAAGTAATACTAAAGATGAGTATGGTGGTTATACATTCGGAAACTTGAGTTACACCTAAGTGTTGATGGAGTAGTTGTACCAAGTAAGGCTAAAGATGACTTTGGTGGTTATAAATTCGGTAACCAGAGTTACACCTAGGTGTTCATGGAGTAGTTGTACCAAGTGAGACTAAAGATGAATATGGTGGGTATAAATTCGGTAACTAGAGTTAACCTATGTGTTCGTTAAGCTGTTGTTCCAAATACGCCAAAGATGAGTATGGTGGTTATAAGTTCGGTTACTACATAGGTGTTCGTGGAGTTGTTGTACCAAGTAAGGCTAAAGATGAGTATGGTGGTTATAAATTCGGTAACTAGAGTTACACCTACGTGTTCATGGAGTACTTGTACCAAGTAAGGCTAAAGATGAGTATGGTGGTTATAAATTCAATAACTAGAGTTACACCTAGGTGTTCGTAGAGTTGTTGTACCAAATAACGCTAAAGATGATTATGTGTTTACACATTCAGTAACTAGAGATACACCTAGGTGTTCAAAGAGTAGTTGTACCAAGTAAGGCTAAAGATGAGTTTGGTGGTTATACATTCGGAAACTAGAGTTACACCTAGGTGTTGATGGAGTAGTTGTACCAAGTAAGGCTAAAGATGAGTATGGTGGTTAAAAATTCGGTAACTAGAGTTAAACCTAAGTGTTCATGGAGTATTT
>NW_013759954.1:0-935 GCF_000517525.1 Limulus polyphemus
TACATATTTATACTTATATACTGAGGGTTTTAACTGAATCAAGAAAACAGTGTGTATGTGTTTATACTTATATACTGAGGGTTTTAACTGAATCAAGAAAACAGTGTGTATGTGTTTATACTTATATACTGAGGGTTTTAACTGAATCAAGAAAACAGTATGTATGTATTTATACTTATATACTGAGGGTTTTAACTGAATCACTTTGCAACTCAGTTTCTGATTTTATATTAAGCAATAGATAATTCATAACGAAGAAACATAAGTTTTTTAATTAATGCAAATTGACATATTTAACATTTGAGGGTTTATCAACGTTTACGTCCTCCAAGCACAACGATATCAGTTGGTCAGACTCAGAAAGTATAATTACAAAGAATATAAAATAAAGTACTGATATTACAGCGTCCTAAGACGCCATTACAGAACAGTAATTTTGAAATATTTAATCGTCATTTACTGTATCCTAGTAAGTTTTTAAATCACTTTCTGCTTAAGTAAAATGTTTTTTCGGTGGTTTGTTTGATTTAAGTGCAAGGCTCTGAGTTCACCGCAGCAGGAATCGAATCCGAATGTTAGCTTTGTAAACTCATAAACTTACCACTGAGCTACAGGAAAAGGGAAGGTTCTCTAAGTAGTACAATTTGAATGTTTAGTTTTTGTGTGTTTAGAAGTTCTTCGCAATTCACGTAAACATGTCATTCTTAAATGTGTATCACAAAATATTGTTTGGACCAGGAGTAACGATAAGTTGTATCACTTGGACCAGGAGTAACGATAGGTTGTATCACTGGGACCAGGAGTAACGATAAGTTGTATCACTTAGATCAGGAGTAACGATAAGTTGTATCACTTGGACAAGGAGTAACGATAAGTTGTATCACTTGGACCAGGAGTAACGATAAGTTGTATCACTTGGATCAGGAGTAACGATA
>NW_013759955.1:0-935 GCF_000517525.1 Limulus polyphemus
AGTAACAAACAAATATGCAAGGAAACACATTATATTAATTCTTTACCTTTCCGTGGGTTAAAAATAACGAAATATTATTACATATCGATAGAGATTCCAACAGGTGCCTAAAAATCAACAATTAGGTATAAAGTTTAAATGTGCTTGTTTCGCAAAGCGCGAGTTTACCCTCTATACAAAAATTAAAGAAGAGTGCTAGCTTGAAACGTCATCCTCTTATAATAAAAATAAGAAAACTTGTCGATTGTTTAACCTATTTTTTTAAATTTCAATATCTTTATTGCCTATGAGGTTAACTATATATTTCTTTTTACCCGCCTTGGCATTTACTTTTTCTTAGTCTTAACATTCACTATCACAACTTTATTATCTTTGGTGCTCTACATCTAACAGATTGCGGGAAAGAAAATAAATATATGTTTCACATAATATACAAACAGCTAGCGCCAGTCCATGGTGTGAGTCATGTGTGCCCTCGCACAGGGCAGCTACCTCAGGAGAGAACCAGAATCAACACTTGTTGTCAATTTTACAGTTGTAAAAAAGGGCAAAGGCACCAAATACAAATTATGCACAGGATACAATGTTGCCTAGGGCTGGCTCTTTATACAAATACGATTTATTCATTTATACACATATGGTTTGGTTAGTTTTGAATTTCGCGCAAAGCTACAAGAGGGTTATCTGCGCTAGCCGTCCCTAATTTAGTAGTGAATGGCTAGAAGGAAGGCAGCTAGTCATCACAACCCACTGCTAACTCTTTTACCAACGAATAGTGGGATTGACCGTGACAAATAACGCCCCTACGGCTGAAAGGGCGAGCAAGTTTGGTGGGACGAGGATTCAAACCCGCGACCCTCGGATTACAAATTAAGTGCCCTAATCATCTGGTCATGCCGGGCCTAGACACATATACATAGATGTTTACAAAAAAC
>NW_013759956.1:0-935 GCF_000517525.1 Limulus polyphemus
GACCCTAAATCATATATAAATCTCTGTATCACCAAATGTCAAAGAATAACTTTATTTTTGCAAACAACCTACCACCCCTTGAGAATATACTATACATCTCTTCATTTTCCCTTAGTTTTACTACAAGTTGATTAAAACCGTGTTATGATGCTATGTCAAGTGGTTTGTTCATTTACTATTGAAACATGCTATGAGATCAATTATTAAGAAAGTTTAAATATGATTGGATAGAACTTTAATTATTGGAACTATAATTGTGAATCGAACTATTGAACTTTGATCAGAAATAAGTCCCACATGTGCAGAGACCATATCAGTGCGGAGGAGCCCATACTTATTACTTCTACTCTAGACTGTTAATGTTATTAGAACTATAACCATGGGTGAAACTTCCATTTATGTATGTTGTGTGTTATTCACTTAATATATGCAGTATTTTGTAGTTTTGTTTGGTATTTTATGACATTATTTCTTATAGTTGAATTATTCAAGTAATAATTCTTTCATTGTTTAAAATTTTCTTAGTTGGTTGTGCAATTACATGATGCAAACGAACCCACTGTTTGGTCCATTGATTGACAACCATGATCCTTGCCAGTAAATGGTAGACCATTTCAAAAGTTAATGTGTTAGATATAAACTTTATATTATGTACATGACTACATCTTAGAATCACCAATAAATATTGACACATTGTAAAGTAAGTTTTAATTATGATTTTTCTGCAAAGACTTCTAGATTTTCTGTTTGACCACCAGACAATAAACATGGTTAAGTGGTCTTTCAATTGCTGAGAGACATTTGACACAGTTGCCACTGAAAGTTCCCATGGGATTTACATAATTCAACTTCAAAGCATTGAAAACATTAAATTTCACAAATAAAGTAATGTGTATTTTGTTTGTCAAAACTACATAACTTACACAAAATTGAAA
>NW_013759957.1:0-986 GCF_000517525.1 Limulus polyphemus
AATGCTCTAGTATTTACTAGATATAGGGTAGCCTGGTATATAAAAGAGGGTGACAACGTGACGGGAATAATGTAATGTGTGTGTAGATAGTGAGTAATTGAACTGCAGCACAGGGTATTGTTGAAGTTAACGTTCGTTCGTTATAGTGTTTGTTTTAGCGCGGATATTGAAATTAAGTGTATCGTAAAGTTATATTCGGAAATAATAAACCAGTTTTATTAAGTAAAGACTTGTGTCGCTAAAGTTTCGTCGGAACGAAGTTACGGAAAGTTAATTAACAAACGGAGACGTAACAATATAGAATGGATAAAGAGAAGGTCAACAAATGAGTCGGAAATGTTGACATCACAAATAAACGTTTAAGAAGTTAAAAGTGTTTTAAATCCGACATTGTAGAAAGAATTGTCGTCAAGCGATGGCTACGTGCCTAAACATAATTGTGACACCAGCGATGTTAAAAGATAATTCAGAAAATAAGTAACTTTAGGGATAAGCAAAACAACATAAAAATACCGGGGGCCATGCATTTTAAGGCGTTTAAGGTCTATAATTCACCAACCAAAGTTTAAAACACATAGCAGGTACCAATTTAAAATATCTTGTTTTTAGTGGTTTCTACGAAAGGATACTACTGTCAAAAGGTGTTATCGTAGTGGGTGTGGTTCAGGTGGTGAAAGTCTTAAAATAACGAATGTAGTAATGAAAGTGTAGGTATACTGGTGAGGTGTTCGATGTATTCATATGTGATAACATTTACATTACTCCTATGATATATATAGTGTGGTAACAGTAGTAATAGTAAAATAGTATTTAGAACTGTTAAATTTGTTTAGTATGCTATAACTGGTAACACTGTTGATTAATAAACCAATATATGTGTTTTACCACACTATGTGTATAACAATAATGATGTTACTACAGTATTTGGTATATCAACACTAGTAATATAGTACTTATTAATAAACCTATATTTGTATTACTGCACT
>NW_013759958.1:0-432 GCF_000517525.1 Limulus polyphemus
TAATATAAAGTCATAAATGTCATGGTGTACTGTTACTAATATAAAGTCATAAATGTCACGGTGTACTGTTACTAATATAAAGTCATAAATGTCACGGTGTACTGTTACTAATATAAAGTCATAAATGTCACGGTGTATTGTTACTAATATAAAGTCATAAATGTCAAGGTGTATTGTTACTAATATAAAGTAATAAATGTCACGGTGTACTGTTACTAATATAAAGTCATAAATGTCACGGTGTACTGTTACTAATGTAAAGCAATAAATGTCACGGTGTACTGTTACTAATATAAAGTCATAAATGTCAAGGTGTACTGTTACTAATATAAAGTAATAAATGTCATGGTGTACTGTTACTAATATAAAGTAATAAATGTCAAGGTGTACTGTTACTAATATAAAGTCATAAATGTCATGGTGTATTGTTTC
>NW_013759959.1:0-935 GCF_000517525.1 Limulus polyphemus
ATCTAACAGCTAGATGGTTATGTTAAACAATAGTTTATCTGTCAGCTAGATGGTTATGTTAAACAATATTTTATCTGTCAGCTAGATGGTTATGTTAAACAATAGTTTATCTGTCAGCTAGATGGTTATGTTAAACAATATTTTATCTACCAGCTGGATGGTTATGTTAAACAATGTTTTATCTTACAACTAGATGGTTCTGTTAAAAAATACTTTATCTAACAGCTAGATGGTTATGTTAAACAATATTTTATCTAATAGCTAGATGGTTATGTTAAACAATATTTTATCTACCAGCTAGATGGTTATGTTAAACAATATTTTATCTACCAGCTACATGGTTATGTTAAACAATATTTTATGTACCAGCTAGATGGTTGTGTTAAACAATATTTTATCTGTCAGCTAGATGGTTATGTTAAACAATATTTTATCTGTCAGCTAGATGGTTATGTTAAACAATATTTTATCTGTCAGCTAGATGATTATGTTAAACAATATTTTATCTAACAGCTAGATGGTTATGTTAAACAATATTTTATCTGTCAGCTAGATGGTTATGTTAAACAATATTTTATCTAGCAGATAGATGGTTATGTTAAACAATATTTTATGTACCAGCTAGATGGTTATGTTAAACAATATTTTAGCTAACAGATAGATGGTTATGTTAAACAATATTTTATCTTACAGCTAGATGGTTATGTTAAACAATATTTATCTGTCAGCTAGATGGTTATGTTAAACAATATTTTATCTGTCAGCTAGATGGTTATGTTAAACAATATTTTATCTGTCAGCTAGATGGTTATGTTAAACAATATTTTATCTAGCAGATAGATGGTTATGTTAAACAATATTTTATGTACCAGCTAGATGGTTATGTTAAACTATATTTTATCTAATAGCTAGATGGTTATGTTAAACAATATTTT
>NW_013759960.1:0-1762 GCF_000517525.1 Limulus polyphemus
TTACTCAACACGATGTAATGTGTGGAGGACCTCAGCGGCAGTGACCAGTATATATATATATAACATTACTCAACAGGATATAATATGTGGAGGACCTCAGCGGCAGTGACCAGTATATATATATAACATTACTCAACACGATGTAATCTGTGGAGGACCTCAGCGGCAGTGACCAGCATAGATAACATCACTCAACACGATGTAATATGTGGAGAACCCTAGTGATAGCGACCAGTATAGATAACATCACTCAACACGATGTAATATGTGGAGGACTCTAGTGATAGCGAACAGTATAGATAACATTACTAAACATGATGTAATGTGTGGAGGACCTCAGCGGAAGTGAGTTCGGACTTGCATCTCCTGGATCACGTGTTGACTATAGAGATGTGTTCGGACTTGAGTCTTAGGTTTAGTCCAAGAAAAATAGAAACATCAGTAGATTCAACAAATCCTAGCACAAAGAGATATTCTTGTGTGAAACCACGTTTGTAAGAAATCCGAAAATAGAACTGGTCTGATAAAGTTAGATTTTATTGGACTCGACTTTGTCTGACCCATCTTGTGTTTACATTTCAGCTACTAGTAGTAAGTTTCATGGTTATCATCAGTGCTATATCGGAGTTTAAATAATAGTTTCTAGAAAGATATTTCTGTTATCTTTATTTTCAAGTTAAGTTCTTTTCAATACCAAAGTTAAACCATCCAGTCACAGACAGGACTATATATGCCAAAGATTGATTAACAAATTAATGTTTGTTTTAAACTTCACGCTCAAACCTACACAAAGACTATTCGCGCATAGCTATGCACAGGTTTTACCGATAGACTAAAGATAAGGCAGCTAGTCAATAGCACCGACCGCCAACTCTTGAGCTAATCTTTGCTGACCGAATAGTGGGATTTGACGGTCACTCTTATAGCTCGGAAGCGACCCCAAAGTGGAACTCTTTTTGCTGTAACGGGACACAAGCCACGAACTTTCTAATTCACAGTCAGGGTACGCTAACCATTACGACACACCCGGTCCAATATGTTAATAACATTAAAACAAATTTCTATTCGACGTTTTGTTTTACAGAACAGCGTTTATGTATTTTCTTCATTATTATCTACTGCCTGTGTATGAGTTTTTGGAAGCGTGGCCTTGAAACTTCTCGACTTTAATGAGCTAAAAACTAATCTCAGCCAGGGCGTCACTTTCGAAGTTCAATAACGACACACAGGTGCAAGCAATTACTCCGTGTTTTTTGTTGTGTTTGTTTTTTTTTAATCTATTGATAAGATCGGGAAATCTTATGTAGAACATGTACAGAAAACTGAGTGGCTAACATTCTTACAATCAACTATGATTTACAGAGTTTGGGCTATCAGTTCTGTGCCAACAGTAGAGATCATACCCCGAATTATACAGTTATAACCACCCGCACAATTTACAGCTGCGTCATATTAACTTGCTACTAAAAACCCACTGTTCATATCTTTCAAAAACATGCTTGATAAATTAGCGTACTTCTCACTTGACCCTACAATTTATAAACATTTTTTTTTGTCGTTACATAATAACATAAGAAATGTTACCAAAAGTTTCTTCAAAACTTCAGCTAACTTCATTGAACACAACTGGAACAAAAGAATGTCACTCTCAATTCTGTCGAGATCTGAAAATCTCTCCAAAAAATGCTTATTTAAATCACTAATAATCTTCTTCGGAAACTCGAGGTTGACATCTTCTGCGATTCCAGAGCGAAACTCTTAG
>NW_013759961.1:0-1339 GCF_000517525.1 Limulus polyphemus
GACACTAACCCCTTAGAGTTCAGGAAAGCTACGAAAAAGTTTGAGTTAACGAGTGAAAGCGGTGCTTTGAGGTGATATCACTTACAGGACATGGGTGTAGCAGTACAAGTAAATAGGTGACCGACTAACTCCACTTAACAGTAACCAATTACTTGAGAGTTCTGGTTATGGTTTTGGATTAATCAGGGGATTCCCCTAAAGCATCCAATAGGATAATAGGACTATATGCGGGTAGTGCTGTGAACTATTTAGATGTTCGAGATAATACCAAGAAAATTTGGTTTATAAACCCATGTCTGGGGCTGAAAAATCAGTTCCTCCAGGATTCAGAAAGTTCTCTGAAAGTTGTGAAGTTCCACTGATTCTCAAAGCCATGAAGGTCTCCAATATCTGCAAGGTCACCAGCCCAACTCTGTTGTAAGTATAGTTAAAATTTCTCTCTTAATCCGTTAATGCAAGTACTCTATAGAATATTATGTTGAAATATATCCTTATATATTGTTACGACAGCGGTAGTCACGTGACTCTGGTAACATGTCATGATATTCTCGAAGGATCGGGGAACATCATGAATAATCCAGTATGTGCTAAGCGCCCTCTATTCCTGTATATAAGTGCGCCAGTTAACGTGAGACTAATCATTCGGAATTGAATTGCAGACAGAGATAGAGATGGACAATTGAGTCAAGCGCGTGAATGTTATAGCGTGATTGTGGAAATTAAGTGTATTGCAAAGTTGTATTGAAAGAAAATAAACTAGTTTTATTTAAGAGGAGACTTGTATCGCTGAAGTTTCTTCGGAAGGAGTTTTTACGGAAAATTAACAAACGAACGACCAGAGGTGCAACAAATTGGTGTCAGAGAGTGGGACGAAAAAAAAAATGGAAATGAGCGGCAAATCAAACTACGGCTTAGCAGATTTGATGGCAGCAATACAAGAACAGCAAAAGAAACAAGAAGAACGAGAAAAGAAACAAGAAGAGAGATTACAGCAGTTGTTGGAGGAAAAAGAAAAGAAACAAGAAGAGCATAGTCCATTTGTCGTCATCACAGGCTCTTCAGGTTAGGGAACTTTTGGCGAATTATGCAGACGTCTTTTCAAAAGGAGATCATGACCTCGGCTGCACAGACCTTGTGGAGCATAGAATAAACACAGACAATCACCGTCCAATAAAGATCCCTCCGAGGAGAATAGCTCCAGCAAAGCGACAAGAGATAGAGAAGGTCATGGATGGTCTAATTAAGGAAGGGATAGTCGAAAAATCAGATAGTCCCTGGTCAGCTCCCGTCGTGTTAGTCCAGAAGAAGGATGGAACCCAACGTTGCTGTGTGGACTTCA
>NW_013759962.1:0-934 GCF_000517525.1 Limulus polyphemus
GTGAAGCCTTTAATGAAGTTACTACCATTGATGTAACTGTTACCGATGATAGTACTTTTCCTAAAGGAGCAGATGAACCCCCACGTGAAACAGAAGCCAACGAGACGGAGACCAGTACGGAAGAAGATACATCCCGTAAAATTAAGAGACTTTGTTGAATTTTAATTTTGTGTTTGTAAATTCTGGACATTTAAAGAAGTTATTGTTAATAATCTATTGATTTAATGTAAGTGGCTACTGGGCCCGGCATGGCCAGGTGGTTAGGGCCCTCGACTCACAATCTGAGGGTCGCGGGTTCGAATCCCAGTTACACCAAACATGCTCGCCCTTTCAGCCGTGGGGGCGTTATAATGTGACGGTCAATCCCACTATTCGTTGGTAAAAGAGTAGCCCAAGAGTTGGCGGTGGGTGGTGATGACTAGCTTCCTTCCCTCTAGTCTTACACTGCTAAATTAGGGACGGTTAGCACAGATAGCCCTCGTGTAGCTTTGCGCGAAATTCCAAAACAAACAAGTGGCTATTGTTCGAGACGAACAATACGAGTATTAAGGAAGGGGCAGTGTTACGAAAGCGGAAGTCACGTGACTCTGGTAATACGTCATGAGTTTCTAATAGGATCATGACTTTTCTTGGCAACTCTAATCTTTTCCAAGCGCCCTCTATTTTAATATATAAGCCCGGCAAATAAAGCGGAGATGATGTAACAGATTGAAGAGAGATATAGAGACAGAAAATAGAGTCAAGCGAGCAGTAGGCACCGTAAGTAAAGTTGTGAATCGCTGTGAATTATAGCGTGTGTTTATGAAAGTAGTTAAGTTTAACGTGACTGTGGAAATTAAGTGTATTACAAAGTTTGTAACGAGAAATAATAAATTAGTTTTAATTAAGAAAGGACTTGTATCGCTGAAGTTTCTCGGAAAGAAATTTTATGGGA
>NW_013759963.1:0-934 GCF_000517525.1 Limulus polyphemus
TATGATTGGCTTGTTGTGTGTATTGTTAACTGTATTAAACCAGCATTGAACATTCTATGAAGTTATTCAAACATAATTCTAACCATTCTGTAATATTTATGTTATAGATATTTTGTATATTGTTAAGTTCATCATCATAAACATTAATTACATTATTTTAGTTCACTCAAATATTTGTCTCCACCACAGTGTCTAAATGTTGTCTTCAATGTGTTAATAAAATAAAATCATTCTCAATGACTATTCTACATAATCCTGTACTGTCCTGTAGTTATTACATAATCATACTTTAATTATGGAGGGGGGGCTTTGGGCAAGAAAAACTAATCTGCTGTTTAGTAGTGTTGGTTCTGGAAAGTTAATCCCTTTCTGTCTTTCAAGTTGAAAATGTTTTGGTATATTTTATAACTTAAATAGAGGAGTAACTACTGAAATTCTAAATTACACTATGCATCACTAATGTTCATCATTTTACTGGAATTGAGAAATATTAACATAACGTAATATTTAGGGACAACGTGGGACCTACTGGTCTATTTTGGCTGTTCCATCCTCAAAACTAAATTAAAATGATTAAAAAATAATACTAATAATAAAATTTTAAACCCAACCCTTTTCATTCATATATTATCAAGCTTTTACTTAAACTTGCTTAAATTTACTGCCACTTCAACATCTGAAGGCAACCCATTCCAAAGGCCAACCACCCTGTTAGAAAAATATAACTGTCTTAACTGAAGATGACTCCTACCCTGCCAACATTTATTTGTGTCCCCTAGTCCTACTATTCTCATTGTTAAATATAAAAAAGATGATGCATCAACACTGTCATTTCCCTTTACAATCTTAAACACCTCAATTGGATCCCCCTAACTCTTCTTTTTTCAAGAGAAAACAATTGAGAGATTACAACCTCTCATCATATGACAACCCC
>NW_013759964.1:0-1742 GCF_000517525.1 Limulus polyphemus
CCCTTAGTGAAACCATGTTGATTATTCAATAAAATTCTAAACTTTGTTAAATGACTTTGCAAAGCATCTTTTACTAGACCATCCAAAACTTTTCCTACAACTGATGTAAGACTAATGTCGTATTCACGTGTAATATGTGATTGTAATGTTTCATGTACTATGTCAGTGTAGTTCAAGCCATTTTCACGTTTCTGTACGTAAAGTGTCATTCTAATATTTCCTTTACAATGTTCGCGTTCGTATATTAGTTATTCTCTCTAAATAAGCTTTCAAATATTTTTTTTTACAAATTACTACGAGAATTTTTGTTATTTATTTATTTTCAAAACAGCCATCCCCCTAGTTACTTTAGGAGTGACGGACAAGATAGTGACTTGACGTGAACTATAATTTTAAGCTTCTCGGTGTCAGGCTTTAAGGCCATAGCTTTAAGTGTCAAAGGCCTAGAGAGTTGTTTCTGCTTTAGTAAACAATCACTCTGTATTGCGGGTCTGTTATAAATAGAACGTGTTTCGTACTTGAAGCCACTCTATTAAACACTTAGTAAACATATTCACTCGCAGTGTTTTGTTTAAGAAAATACGTACAATTTGTACAAACCCTGGTAAATGTCTTTAGCTGTTTTGTGTTTATGAAGAAAATTCACCCTAAATGTAATATCATAAATCAATAAAAACAGAAAACAGTTTAGTGTTTGTCAGTTTAACTACCGTATTTTTCGGAATATAAGACGCACCCTTATTTTGAAGACAAAGTTTTGGGGGGAAAAAGCTACAGTCGCATTTGAAATATTTTTACTGAACAAAAATGTAATTTGATACTTTAAAAATTAGTATATATTGTTCTAAACACAAAAGAGCTCAAAACACCAAAATAAGAAAATACCGTAAATCAAAAAAAAAGGTTTAGTGTTATTTAGTTTGGTTCAAAACCAATATTTATAATGCTCCCTAAATAATAAAAAATAAATTACAGTGAAAGCAATGAAGATTTTGTTTAAAAACATAACTTAAAATACTATTGTTATAAATAACACATTCAGTGAACTAAACTATGCATGCTTATTTAAATATATTTACTCATGGCATGTGTATATCGTATATATACATATATATTATTCATACCTTCAGTGTATAGGACGCAAGCAGATTTTGACATCAAATTTTAGGGTAAAAAAGTGAGTCTTATACACCGAAAAATATATGGTATCTGTTACTGGAACATAATAATTTATTGATTAGTAATTTTATACTTTAACATGTTTGTTACATAGCAATTTGGTGATAAATAATTGCTATCAATAACAGGTACATTAGATAAATGATAAGTCAAATACATTTTCAGTATTACAGTTGTAAGTATTGTAATTTGCTTTCATGCACTGACTTTGAGTTTCTAAAATCTTAATTTATTATTTGGAGATTGCAAAATAGTCCAGAAGTCCTAAAAAATGAAACATTTTAACCCTATAGACTTGGAAGGGTCAAAGTGTGTATGTTATGATCTCTTTTATAGAGTTACATTCACAACTTAAGCTACTCTATTATATTTATAAATATATTTAATAAACGTGACATCAAAACATTATTTATAACTCAAATTTTTATATTATCTATGTTTTAATTTCCAAAGGAAATATTTAAATAAATTCTCAATCTGAACCTCAGAATCACTGATATAGTGGCACTGTGACTTCTCATATATGTACGTATATATATATATATATATATATATATATATTG
>NW_013759965.1:0-933 GCF_000517525.1 Limulus polyphemus
GGCAACCGAAGTTCCCGACCAAACATCAACTTTCCTGGAGTGTATCCAGTGGCTTCATGCTCTGCTGTCCTATAGGCCATCAACACTGGAGGGAGTAAGACTTCCCAGTCATCTTGGCGGCTATTACAAAACTTTGCCAGTTCCTGTCCAAGTGTCCAATTGTACTTTTCTACCATCCCATTAGATTGTGGGTGAAGTGGCGTTGCCCTGGTCCTTCGTATGCCAAACAACTTGCAGCATTCATGGAACACAGCTGATTCAAAGTTACGGCCTTGATCAGAATGCAGTTCGTATGGCATACCAAACCTGAAGAAGAAATCATTAATAGTTGAAGCTACAGTTGTAGCTTCCTGATTTAGTATTGCATATGCCCTAGGCCACTTGGTGAAATAATCCATCACCACACAAATGTACCTGTTTCCAGCACTAGTTTGGGGCAAAGGACCAGCAATGTCAATGGCTACTCTTTCCATTGGTGCACCAACTTGATATAACTTCATTGGCGCACGTCCCTTATGCTTGGGTCCCCTTTTAGCACAACATGTACTACATGTCCTGTATCATTCTTCCACATCTTGCCTCATACCTATCCAGTAAAATCTCTGTCGTAGGTGACTCAGTGTCTTCTTAACTCCGAGATGTCCTCCTGTTAAAGTATCATGGGATTGCTGCAGGACAACTTCCCATAACTTTCTTGGTATAACTGTTTGCCAGGTCGTCACTTTCCCATCACCGGAGAAGAATACCATCTTCAAGCTTCAACTGGTCCCATTGTGCCCAATAGTTCTTTGTCACAGGGCTTAGACTAGACACCTTCTCCCAAGCAGGGTGCAAAACACTTGCTTTTAGAAAATCAACTATTGGCTTCAAGCCTTGGTCCTTCTCCTGTTCTGCTTTAACACTTATACCTGGTTCCACTTTACCATCATCAAC
>NW_013759966.1:0-934 GCF_000517525.1 Limulus polyphemus
AGTCTTACACTGCTAAATTAGGGACGGCTAGCGCAGATAGCCCTCGTGTAGCTTTGCGCGAAATTCCAAAACAAACAATCAAATTTCGAACTATATGGTAATTTTAATCTTTTGTATAACGTGTATATAACAAGAAATGATATTTGGAAAGTCATATATTTTACGGTGAAAAATACGTATACTTTATTTTCCTCTAAACTAAAGTAATGAGATTTGTATTTTCAAAAGAGTTAAGTAATATTTCGGAAGTGTGTTAAATTTTATAACTTATATTGATGGTTAATTTGATACTTATTGTCTATACTTAACTGAATAACATACACAAATTATAGTCATATTCTGTGTATTTCATCAAGCAATGATAAATATGTTCTAGATAAGTTTATAAAAAGAACCATTTGCCACTCCAGGGAATTTTGTAAACTGCCAATATTGGACCAGGCATGACTCGGTGGTTTGCTCGTTCACACTGTGAATCCAGAGGCTCATGGTTTGCGTCCCGTTACCTATAACACTTCACACTTTTAGGATGAGTGACGGTCAAAACGGTTCGATCAAACAGAAATAACACAAGAGTTGTCAGTGGGTAATGTTTATTAGATCCCTTCTGTCTGGTCTATCAATTCAAAACTTAAGAGTGCTCAGCATAGATATCCCTTGTGTACTTTTGTGTAAAAATTCTAAAACTGTATTTATTAACACCTTTTTCATTGTGTATGAGTTACTCAAGCAGCTAATTTAACATATCTATGATGAAAGCATTTTTTGAATTCTTTTGGTAGTGGGTAATTTTTATAATTTTGTTTTCACGTTTTAAAGTGCAACAGAATCAATTCACACTCTCAATACTTTTGTAACAAACTGTTTTTAATGCAACCAATGCTTTTCTAATACTTGTATATATATATATATATATATATATATATATATATAT
>NW_013759967.1:0-932 GCF_000517525.1 Limulus polyphemus
CTTGACAGGAAGTTTTGCAATTTATAGTGTATTTTATAAAGTTTTTCAATTATGTAGCGTTCCTGGGCGCAACGGAACTCTGCTCTGGCATCTGGAATTGTATTTAAGTCCAGACAATAAGTTATTATTAAGTACCTTTCAGAGTGCCAAAAACACTGTGGCTGTTTGTGATCTCCTGTGTCCACTGACAGACCTCTCTCTCAGACTGCCCAACACACAGTTTATCATTTTCCCTCAGGAACTGGATTCAGGCATCGTGCGACCACTCCCGTACATTAACAGGTGCTAGAGCGGGAATTGTTTTCGTTATACGTGACGTGACTATTATGACACACGATTAATATATTAAAAATTTAATAAAATACATTTTACTATTATACTGCGTTTAAATCAGACTATTTTAGCTATTCGTTTTGGCAGGACAGGAGCTGTGCAAAGTATTATAACAGATAATGTTGTTAATACTGTAGTGCAGTTAGAAATATAACAAATTAATAAGATATGCGTTCTTAATAATTATTTAAATTCATTTTTTTTATAGCACCTAGATTTTTCCCTTGCTGTTGATTTAAAGATAATTGCGTCTTTTCTGTCGGTAATATATGCGCATTCAATTTAGTGCTGATGTAAGTTGTCTCAAGTAATTGAGCTTCATATATAACTAAGAAATAATAAATAGACCTTTCATTGATTAAATAAGGTTTCTAATAACTCATCATTTCAAACGATAAATATTGGTATTAATATATATTACAAGTAAAGAAAAAGCCTTTCAGAAAAGGAAGTAAATGTAGGGATGGCTAATATCAATCCTTCAAAAACAATACAAACAAGATGCAAATGCCATCCCTACCTTTACTTTCGTTTTTGAAAAGTTTTTTCTTTACTTGTTTTTAATGCAGTGTTTGAATATACATAGGAAGGTTGTATTT
>NW_013759968.1:0-932 GCF_000517525.1 Limulus polyphemus
CCGTGATGATATTATCAGGGTAAAAAAAAAGTTAGAAACTCATGGTAGAGATAACTGGAATTAAATGAAACTAAACATATGAATATAAACATAACAAAGTAGAAATTTACTTAACTGGCAACTTAGTCGTGACAATAAAAATGTCATAAATCAATAAAATGTCAACTTTACAAGCTGGTTCACTGGTGTACATCATAAGTTGTTTTTTTATAATTTTATGAATTCTATTTTTAATAACTGAGTAAGTGAAATCTGAAAATTGCTAGCTTATTCAGAGAAAAACTATTCGGTAAAGAGTCGTAGATTTTAAGACCCTCAAGTCTTATTTCTCTCTTTTTTGGAAAAATCCCTATCATTACAGTTATCCTCAAATTTCTATAATTAAAACACTTAAAAACGGCTCTTCAGAGAAGAAAAGAATGCAATAAACGGTTCCACTAGCATAGGTCAAGAGTCCTGCCAAATTTCATCCTTAAATACTAGTAAAGTAAAAATTGAGACTTTCAGAATTTCTCATGGGGTATCATAATTGACTGAACAATCTACTAATAAACAGAATTAAGAGTTCAGATCAAATCACCCAACCAGTAAGCTACCGTTGGAATTTCCTAAAACACTTACAAATAGGCTTTTTCAAAAATGATGCAACAAGCATACTTTCGATGTAAGCCAATTGGCGAAGATTAAGAGCGGTGTTAAATTTAATCATTTTACAACTAACAGTGTGAAATATTGTTTTATTGTATATACGAGATGAAACTTTTGATGGTTAAAATGATTGATCATTTGAATCCGACGAATTCAGAGCTATACAGGACGATTGACTTAACTCAAGGCCCGGCATGGCCAGGTGGTTAAGGCACTCGACTCGCAATCTGAGGGTCGCGGGTTCGAATCCCTGTCACACCAAACATGCTCGCCCTTTCAACCGT
>NW_013759969.1:0-936 GCF_000517525.1 Limulus polyphemus
ACTTGATATTTTATCTGTTATCTTCTCTACCCTAACTATATACAGGGTCCATCAATTTGACCAAGATCATAACCACCATAAAAAAATACAAATAAATCTAAATTACCTTTCTTTCTTTCTAGGATGACTTCAAATTATAACAGGAAACTAGATTTACTTAAAGCTTGTAATGATATGCATCTGTTTCTACGTAAATTTTATTGCTCTTTGCACTGTATCTAATTAATAATACCACCACACAAATTGTAAATCACTCAATGAATATATAGCTTACATTACTCTATAGAATTAAATAATGCATGAGCTGCTCACAAGAGTATTATGTAGAAAAAAATATTATTATTTTTTTCTTTATCCTACCTAATCTAACCTAATAAGTTTCTAATTTTTACATTTTAGTTTCTCTTATAATAATAATAAATAAAGAATAAACACAAAATATATACTACTTACCTGGATTCTAATTTTTTTTGCTGTCAACTGTTGATGAAACTTTACTTTTTTATATTAATGGTACTACTACAGTAAATAATTTTTCATTTAATTAAATAATGCACCTAAGAACACAATAATAATAATACATTAAAAGTAGGCAATGCCCTATAACTATCATACTTTTCTGGCTTTCTAAGTATGCATTAAGAGCCATTACAAATTCAGCTAGATTCATCAGTGTGTTTCATGTGGGAATACAGTTTGAACTGGAAGGAAAATATATAAATGTCTGTACAGAAAACAATGTAGTGTTAAACATCAGATAGAACTATTGGCAACTTGTGAAAGAGAGGATACGACAAGTGGGTCTGAGTTTTTAGTTTATGGTTTTGTAAACATAAGATTGATGATTCTCAAATACTTAATGCTGTAATATTATGAGGTTGAGCTAAAATTGGATTGTTGTGTTATTTGTATGTGTTCACTATAGCTGAATTTCTA
>NW_013759970.1:0-932 GCF_000517525.1 Limulus polyphemus
AACACAAATATTTTAAGGTAATCTGGACATTTACTACTTGATGTATGTCAACTAAATACCACCAACTGATCATTATTACATTTGTTTTTAAAATGTGCAATCATTTCACATTTGATCCTTTGTACCTAGTATAAGTAACAGGATGTGTATTGCTTTTTACACCAATTTCAAAATGGAGTAGAACAGTATAAAAAATATTTTATCGAGCAATAAATCCATCATATTATGTATCATTATTACTAACCTAAACTTGGGGGAGGAGGGATATAGAATATTATCCACATTTAGATGTGATACAATAGTATTAAAGCTGCTTTTTCTTTTCAAGTGTTGACTATCCAACATACAAAGTAATATTTATTTTATGATTAAAAATATTTTTATGCCTCAGAAAATTGTCAAATTTCACATGCAAAATCTTCATAACCTCCTAATTACCTACAGATAATTACCAAAGGTTTTTTTTTGGAAAAATTTTATATTTTATCTTTTTTTGGTTGATTTGACCAACCTCGTAACTACTATAAACAAGAGAGAATCCTCAATAGCCACAGCACTTTTAACCCGATGACTACCGGCTACTAACTTTCTTAGTAGGCAATGCAAGTTTTGCTATATTTCATTTCAACAATAAAACTAGTGGACGAATATGTTCGAAAGTTCATAAATACTTTGACAAATGTAGGTAGTTTAAGAAACATAAAGCCTATTACTTTTAATAAATTTAGTTTTTTGCATTATGATCTTTAATATCTTGGAAAATTACATTAGGAAATGGTATTTATAAGAAATGATTACAATATTTATATTTGTTCCATATTTGAACTTATTAGTTTTAATGTTTTAGTACATTATTTTGAAATCCCCAAAAAATGTATCCTCCATAAAATGTAAATTTTATCTATTTTTAATTTTTTAATAATCAAGTATAC
>NW_013759971.1:0-2561 GCF_000517525.1 Limulus polyphemus
GTAAATCTGAGGGCTTATAATGCTGAAAGTTGGGTTTGATACCCGCTTTGGGTACAGTACAGTCAGCCCTTTGTATAGCTTTCTGATGAACAACAAACAGGTATTAAAAAACAAAAAACTAGCCGCTGAACCACCGGGAAGGAAAAGAAAAACAGTACGTATATTCATAAATTACACAACTAAACGAACCAACTATTCACAAATTAATATACATGCAAAAAAATATATAACTGATGTTTAAATCGTAATTATGTCCACCAGAACTTCCAACACCTAACTTATGTATACGTTTGCACGTGTGTACTTGTGTATACAACCAGAATTCGATTTTCTCACAGCACACTATTCTTTGAAGTACTTTGGAACAGGACATAAGGTTTATGCGATTCTAATGTATTCAGTCTAGGGAATGTGTCTCATGCAGCACTAGACGCAGCAAACAATCGATATCTAAACAAACCATTTCTATGGACTTTGTAAGGTTTGTTTATTTGTTTTGAATTTTGCGAAAAGTTACACGAGGACTATCTGCGCTAACCGTCCCCAATTTATTAGTGTAAGACTAGAGGGAAAGCAGCCAGTCATCACCACCTACCGACAACTCTTAGGCTACTCTTTTAACCAACGAACAGTGGGATTGACCGTCACATTATAACGCCCCCACGCCTGAAAGGGGACGAGCATGTTTGGTGGGACGGGGATTCGAACCCGCGACCCTCAGGTTGTGAGTCGAGCGCCCTAACCACCTGGCCATGCCAGTCCGTATAGCTCTTCTTAGCACGTGCAATCAAACTGTAACTTGGTCCTATAGTTCAAAATTTGGCATAAAGTTTCAAAACTTTTTGCGATTGCAAATCACTAATCTTTTTTATACGAAGTAACTATTTGGTTAATAAACGTTACTGAGCAGTATACATTTGTGTTTACTTGTATTCTTTACCTATCTGAGTTTTGGCTGAAGTAAGTTATTACAATATGCGATTCGAAATTCATTAAAAGGAAATATTGTTTTTGAAAAAGCAAAAATTTTGACAATAAAATAATTATCTTTAACACTAAAAGAATTCAATGATTAAAAGAATATTTATTATATAGATGCCAATTGTTTCAGCAATTGAGCCAAAATCTCGTAAAAAAAAATTATTATAATTTAAAAATGAATTTTCTTCCCCCTATGGGTGAACGATAATTTTACAACACTAAAGCCCCCAACGGCACAGCGGGATGTCTGCGGACTTAATACACTAGAAACCGAGTTTCGATACCCGTAATGGGCAGAGCACAGATAGCCCATTGTGTAGATTTGTGCTTAATTAAAAAAATAATACAACGCTATTATCTGGGGTTTGATTCGCCATAGTGGATAGAAATATTGTTTAGCTCTGCACTGAAGCAAATAGACAAACAAAATATAAATGAATTTTATAAATCCTGAAAACTTAAATTTATATGCAAATCACAAAATGTTCCTGTAATGTGAACACAAATAAATATCACAATATCTCTTGGAAACAGAACTCAGATAAGTAAAGAATAGAAATAAATATCACAATATCTATTGGAAACAGAACTCAGATGAGTGAAGAATAGAAATAAATATCACCATATCTCTTGGAAACAGAACTCAGATAAGTAAAGAATACAAATAAATATCACAATATCTATTGGAAACAGAACTCAGATGAGTAAAGAATAGAAATATATATCACAATATCTATTGGAAACAGAACTCAGATAAGTAAAGAATACAAATAAATATCACAATATATCTTGGAAACAGAACTCAGATGAGTAAAGAATAGAAATAAATATCACAATATCTCTTGGAAACAGAACTCAGATGAGTAAAGAATAGAAATAAATATCACAATATCTCTTGGAAACAGAACTCAGATGAGTAAAGAATAGAAATAAATATCACAATATCTCTTGGAAACAGAACTCAGAATGAGTAAAGAATACAAATAAATATCACAATATCTCTTGGAAACAGAACTTAATATACATTTAGATTTACACGCGCTCTCATTTCAGGGGGAAAGGAGCCGTTTTCCAAGACAGGAAAAAATCTTCTCATGTGAAGCATTTTAAATATCTTTGAATTTTGGCGATCATTAATGTTCTCAATGTGTGTTCACCGCGGGGAATCGAAACCCGAATCCTAGCGTTATAAATCCATAGACTTACCTCTGTTTCACTGGACCGGCACGTGAATTATCAGTTATTTAATACCATATTATACTGACTCTGTCCTGCAATATATATGTTCTTTCTTATTGTACTTCTTTGCTTATTTGTATTTTTTTAAACAGATATATATAGTTGTTGTTGTTGTTTTTTTTAATCCAGTATTAAAGAATGAACACGTGCACTGCACAACGTTGACGAAAAAATCGATTTCACCGACATCTATTGGCTTGTTTACTGCAAGACCTTTCCCATCAAACAAGCCCTTATTGTTCTAATTATACCACCTATGTTGTTTTTTACATCTAAAATAAAATAGCGAGTATATTAGATTGAGTTACTCCGCAATCAATAAGGTAAAGATCGATCGTACT
>NW_013759972.1:0-933 GCF_000517525.1 Limulus polyphemus
CCTACCCTATATCTAGTAAGAACTTGAACATTTGCCAAAGTACATGATAGTTCTAGAAGCGTTGCGTCACAGTGGTCATGTGACTCGATGACGCAACACTGCCCCTTCTTAGTATTGTTCGTCCCGAACAATAACCACATATGATAAACCAATAACAATAACTTAATTAAAATGTACAGAATTACAAACACAAAATTACAATTCAACAAAGTCTCTTAATTTTACGGGACGTATCTTATTCCGTACTGGTCTCCATCTTGCTGGATTCTGCTTCATGTGGGGTTCATCTGCTTCATCAGGAAATGTCCTATCATCGGTAACAGTCACATTAGTGGTTGTAACTTCATCAAGAGCTTCACCGTTTCCCTTCTCAAAACTGAGTAGAGTTTCTTCTACGACGGTGGCTTCTTCAGGTGTCATGTCTTCAGCGGCGTCATTTGTTCTGTGGTCCACTTCATCCCAACTGAAATGTCCTGGACCATGATAACGCCAAAGCCTGTTGGCATGCACCACTTTCGGTTTACTCGCCGGCCACATTTTATCCTGAAAGTCACGTCTGAGAGACGATCCACTATGTCGTATGGGCCTTCCCATGGAAATGACAACTTAGGAGACTTCCCTTTGGTCTTCCTGGGATTATACAACCACACCTTGTCTCCTGCTTCAAAGCTGACTTCAGTAGATCTCTTATCATAAGTTAACTTCATCGAATCAGCAGACGTTTTCAAGTTTGAATGCACTTGATGGTGGATATCATCCATCCTTTCCAATAACACTTTCACAAACTCCGACACATTCTCAGGCAACTCTTCATAAGGTGGGCGTCCTGTTAACAGATCCACTGGCAACCAAAGTTCCCGACCAAACATCAACTTTGCTGGAGTGTATCCAGTGGTTTCATGCTCTGCTGTCCTATAGGCCATCAATAGTGGA
>NW_013759973.1:0-932 GCF_000517525.1 Limulus polyphemus
ATTGTACGTAATGACCAGGTAAAACTATTGTACGTATTGAACCAGGTAAAACTATTGTACGTAATGAACCAGGTAAAACTATTGTACGTATTGAACCAGTAAAAACTATTGTATGTATTGAACCAAGTAAAACTATTTTTCGTATTGAACCAGGTAAAACTATTGTACGTATTGAACCAGATAAAAACTATTGTACGTATTGAACCAGGTAACACTATTGAACGAAATGAACCAGGTAAAACTATTGTACGTATTGAACCAAGTAAAAAATATTGTACGTATTGAACCAGGTAAAACTATTGTACGTATTGAACCAGGTAAAACTATTGTTCGTATTGAACCAAGTAAAAACTATTGTACGTATTGAACCAGGTAAAACTATTGAACGAAATGAGCCAGATAAAACTATTGAACGAAATGAATAAAACACTTGTACGTATTCGCTAATTATTTAATTTCCAGACCAATGAAAAGTCCTAAATAAAACACTTAACCTCTTTAATGTTTGTTGCATTTTGTAAACCCACACTCAGAGTGGCGTGATTTACCACCACGTTAACTACGAGAGGCAATTTCGTCCAACAGTACATGAAATGTATTCACTAGTTTTCATTACTTCTTTTAAGCTAAGTGTTGCAGTTTCGAGCTATGTGAGGTTTCGTCAGTTTGGTTTTTAATGCTACACGAGGGCTATCTGAGCTAGCCGTCCCTAATTTATCAGTGAAAGACTAGAGGGAAGGCAGCTAGTTATCACCACCCACCGCCAACACTTGGTATATTCTTTTACCAAAGAATACTGGGATTGACCGTCACTTATAACGCCCCCACGGCTGAAAGGGCGAGCATGTTTGGTGGGACGGGGATTCGAATGATAGAGATGAACTACATACGTTGATCACGTTTGAGTAACAGTTGGTGTAGACTTTTTTTTG
>NW_013759974.1:0-932 GCF_000517525.1 Limulus polyphemus
TAATAATAGAAAATAATTCTAGTTTAAGTAACTGGATGCTTTCAAAAAGTATTTAAACTAATTTAAGATGTTGTTAGATTTATTAGAATACATGATAATAGTTTAATTTATGTATTATTATCCTGACAGTTTATAATTGCCTTTTTCTTTGAGAGTGGAATTTGATAAGATTGTACATGTATCTATTCTGTGTCATACACTGTGACTGTATATATCACTGTAGGTGCTTACGTATTTGTATATTTCATTTGTCTGTAGATTCAGGAACTTTAAAAACTTGTCGATGAATAAAGCTTGGAATTGTTTTGTTTTTTCATTTGTTGTTAAAGTAATTGTTTACAAAAAGCGAGAAATTATGGTGCTTAATTTTGTGAACAACTGATCTATCAAAAACTAAATCCTGAAGCATAATCTTTTATAATGCAGTATAGTTTATAAAATTTAACTGTACAGTGAAGAACCATTTAATACATTGTAACAATAACAAAATCAGAATGACAATAAACTCATAAATTAAGTCTTTATAGATCTATTTGAAAATTATCTATTTCTAAAGAGAAAAATTATTTTGTGTTTTTTGATCGTGTTGTACATTTGTATTGTATTTTGTCATGACATGGTTTTTTGCACAGTGTGTATTTAATACCTATATACAAATTTCTAATGATAGTAATTAATAAATTTTAAAACTTTAGCTATAATAGGTGAGGAGACACAACCTTAACATTTTAAGCTGTTATTTTAATTTGGCAAATACAAGTAAGTTGAAGGTTTTTAGTAGAATTGTAAAGTAACATAACATAATGTTTTGGGACAACATGGGACCTATTGGTTCATATCGGCTGTTCCATCTTCTAAACTAAATTTAAATAATAATAAAAAAAATCTTAGACACCCCTTATCATTCATAAGCTTATCAAGCTTTTTCTTAA
>NW_013759975.1:0-933 GCF_000517525.1 Limulus polyphemus
AATCGTATAGTTATTGAAGGAATTTGTGTCCCGTTACGGTTTCACAATCGTATAGTTATTGAAAGAATTTGTGCCCGGTTACGGTTTCACAATCGCATAGTTATTGAAGGAATTTGTATCCGGTTACGATTTCACAATCGTATAGTTATTGAAGGAATTTGTGTCCGGTTACGGTTTCACAATCGTATAGTTATTGAAGGAATTTATGTCCGGTTACGGTTTCACAATCGTATAGTTATTGAAGGAATTTGTATCCGGTTACGGTTTCACAATCGTATAGTTTTTTATGACAACACGTGAGATTCTTGTGAGCGTTGTTTCATTTTTAGAAACCTGGACTTGAAACTCAGTTGTTTTATTGTTGAATATAACTGGTTAGTCTTCAACAAAAAGAAAATCCATTACTATTCTCCCTACTTCGTGATTCAATCAAACTCACTGTTTTTAGCAACAAAAAAATTGATTTCTTTTATAATGAATATGTATAAATTTTGAGCAACATTGCTACAGATGTCTATGAGAAAAATGAGAACTCATTTCCCCAACAAACCGACATGCTTTGGGCTAGTATTGTGGTGAATATTGACGGAGTGTACTATTCTACTGAATGCTATTATAATATCCACGGAGCCTTTAGACAACCTCGGTTATGACATTATAGACATTTTGTCTGATAGAATGTCAATAAAGATTCACACGGCTTATTGGAAATAACTCAGTATAAAGGCCGAAGCACGTTTCCATCCTTCCCCCCATAACTCACACCTCTGCAAATAGCACATTTAAATTTTTTTTGTTTTTTTATATATATATGCGAGGCTATTACATCAGTTCCGAAAAAAAAAAGACAAAAAATACTTTTTCGTGACAAAAATAAAATCGGTTTATTAGTTTCTTTTTCTGAAACAGTTATAAAAATAATTACCCAACTTC
>NW_013759976.1:0-932 GCF_000517525.1 Limulus polyphemus
AGCAGAAGAAAGACAAAAAGACCATTATCAAAGCCAACAACCTCTAGTGTAAAAAGGTTTGAAAAGACCATTATCAAAGTCCTTAAAATATAGTGTAAGAAAGACTAATAATACCGCAATCAAAGTCGAAAAAATCTAGTCTAAGAAGGCCTAAAAAGACAGTTATGAACGTCGACAAAATCTAGTAGAAGAAAAGCTAAAAACCCGTTTTCAAAGTCAAGAAAATCTAGTGGAAGGAAAACAAGAAGACCGTTATAACAGTCGACAAAATATAGTGGAAGAAAGACTAAAAAGACAGTCATTAAAGTTAACAAAATCTTGCAGAGGAAGGACTAAATTTTCCGTTATCAATGACAACAAAATCTAGTACAAGAAGGACTAACAAGACAATTATGAAAGTCATTATAATCTTGTGTAAGAAAGACTAAAAAGACCGTTATCAAAATAAAAAAATCTAGTATAAGAAGGCTTAAAAAGACAGTTATGAAGTTCGACAAAATCTTGTAGAAGAAAAACTAAAATCCCGTTATCAAATTCTAGAAAATCAAGTGGAAAAAGGGCTAAAAATACCGTTATCAGAGTCGAAAAATCTAGTCTATGAAGGACTAAAAAGACCATTATTAAAGTCGACAAAATCTTGTGTAAGTAGGACTAGAAATACCATTATAAAAGTCGACAAAATTTAGTGGCAAAAAATTAAAAAGACCGTTATAAAAGTTGAAACTTCTAGTTTAAGAAGGAATAAAAATTCCATTATCAGTGAAAATAAATCTAGTGTAAGAAGGACTAAAAAGACCATTATCAAAAAGTCGACAAAATTTTGTGTCAGAAGGACTAAAAATACAGGTATCAGAGTCAAAAAAATCTAGTGTAAGAAAGAATAAAAAGGCCATTACGAATGTGAAAAAATCTAGAGTAAGAATTAATAAAAA
>NW_013759977.1:0-934 GCF_000517525.1 Limulus polyphemus
AAAGTTTCGTCGGAACGAAGTTACGGAAAAATCAATTAACAAACGGAGACGTAACACTATCTTAGTTCATGTGTACTGAAAAATCGTTAACATGGATAACACATTATGCAACGTTGAAACTGAACCTTAACTAAATAGAAACTCGACTTTCAGTGTTATGTTTCAATTTTCAATTGATCATACGACTAATTCAATTTTAAAATAAAAGATTGTAGTTGATGCAAGGTCAATAAACAAATAACCTTCAGACACCGGTCAACACAATGCTGGGGTGAGCAGACAAGGTCAACTGCTTTGAACTACATAATAATACTAATAATAATAATAACCTTTAAACATAGGAAGGAATTTGACAACTGTTTGAAATTCTTCCGAAAAATCCAGGAATTAAAATAATGCTTTCAAATATTTCAAAAATCCTATAACGGCAACTCAGAATATGTCTTACAGACGTAAAACGAAAAAATAAAGCTAGCACAAATCTTGTACATTTTGTGCTCTGTACTAAAAGGTCTATGGCATTTCATGTGAAGTTTTGCCTAAAACTTAATGAAGTGTGTAGTCTTGATTGTTTAATAAAATTTTACTTGAAACAGTTTATAGTAAAATCATTTCATATAGTTGTAAAATGATAACTTATGTACATCTTGTTTTTTTATGATATTCGCGCACAGTTTCAGAAGGGATCTGCGAATATTCGTCTTAATTTTGAACTGACAGACTATGCTATTCGCGTACAGTTACAGAAGGGACCTGCGAATATTCGTCTTTAGGTTTGAACTGACAGACTATACTATTTGCGCGCAGTTACAGAAGGGATCTGCGAATATTCGTCTTTAGTTTTGAACTGACAGACTATGCTATTCGCGCACAGTCACAGAAGGGACCTGCGAATATTCGTCTTTAGTTTTGAACTGACAGACTATGCTATTCG
>NW_013759978.1:0-934 GCF_000517525.1 Limulus polyphemus
GTGTCTTCTTATTAACAGTACACAGTATCGATAAATCTTGTGTCTTCTTATTGACAGTACACAGTATTGTTAAATCTTGTGTCTTCTTATTGACAGTACACAGTATCGTTAAATCTTGTGCCATCTTATTGACAGTACACAGTATTGTTAAATCTTGTGTCTTCTTATTGACAGGACACATTATTGTTAAATCTTGTGTTTTCTTACTGACAGTACACATTATCGTTGAATATTGTGTCTTCTTATTGACAGTATACATTATTGTTAAATCTTGTGTGTTCTTAATGATAGTACACAGTATTTATAAATATTGTGTCTTCTTATTGACAGTACACATTATCGTTGAATATTGTGTCTTCTTATTGACAGTATACAGTATCGAAAAATCTTGTGTCTTTTTATTGATAGTACACAATATTGTTAAATCTTGTGTCTTTTTATTGATAGTACACAATATTGTTAAATCTTGTGTCTTCTTATTGACAGTACACAGTATCGTTAAATCTTATGTCTTTTTATTGATAGTACACAGTATTGCTTAATCGTGTGTCTTCTTATTTGCAGTACACAGTGTTGTTGAATCTTATGTCTTCTTTTTGACAGTAAACAGTATCGTTAAATCTTGTTCTTTTTATAGATAGTACAGAGTATTGCTAAAACGTGTGTCTTCTTATTGACAGTACACAGTATCGTTAAATCTTGTGTCTTCTTATTGAAAGTACACAGTATCATTAAATCTTGTGTCTTTTTATTGATAGTACACAATATTGTTAAATCTTGTGTCATCTTATTGACAGTACACAATATCGTTAAATCTGTGTCTTTTTATTGATAGTACACAGTATTGCTAAATCGTGGGTCTTCTTGTTGAGAGTACACAGTTTTGTTAAATCTTGTGTTCTTCTATATTGAGAGTACTACAGTATCGTTAGAT
>NW_013759979.1:0-933 GCF_000517525.1 Limulus polyphemus
ATTCACTGCTAAATTAGGGACTGCTAGCGCAGATAGCCCTCGTGTAGCTTTGCGCGAACTTCAAAACAAACAAACAACCAATCACTGCTCTAAAACAACGTGTTTGTTCGAAACATTGTAGTTTTAACACCACTTTTAAATATGAAACACACATAATGAGCGTCTTATTTCGTACAATTTAAACCGTATTTTAGTTATAAGAAGAAAATATGTGGCTCATGTGGAAAAAAAAACAAAAAACTTAACCGCTACCCAGCTAACTAGCTGTGTTCCAAGCACAGAGCACTGATCTGGGGTGTTGTTAATACGCTGCGTCCTTCAAAACAGGAAATGCAGTGTTACCATACAACTTTTTTTACAAGTTTTTCTACGAGTCTTACTTCAAAAAAAAAGAAAGAAGAAGAAGAAGAAAAAAAAACCTGAATGTGGGTTGGTTTAAAATTTTCGCGCAATGACACACAAGAATTAACTACATATGGCTATCTATAACTTTTAACTGGGAAGGCAGTTAGTTAACAGCACCCACTGCCAACTCTTAGCTGATCGAATGGTGGGATTTAACCTTCACACTTATGGCTCACCCACGACCCAAAGTGCAAAGCGCGTTTTTTTTTTGTTTTTTTTGCGATTTAAGCAAACTATGAAATTTCGCATTCATTGCCCGTCACGCTAAATCAAAGATCACGCCCAGATAATACGGATTTTTATTACAGGTGGGCTGCAGTCAATTAATGCTATTTTATTGGGTGTAGGAATATTGTAGTGTGGGGGTCCGAGTTATGCCTATTTTTCAGAAACCAACAAAAACACAGTACACAAACTTATTGGCGCTCGACTCGCAATCTGAGGGTCGCGGGTTCGAATCCCCGTCCCGCCAAACATGCCCGCCCTTTCGGCCGTGGGGGTGTTATAATGTCAAACCCACTATTCGTT
>NW_013759980.1:0-934 GCF_000517525.1 Limulus polyphemus
ATACATAAGTATTGGTTAGTCCAAACAAACTAGATTAGCACTTTCTAGCTCAAGTTTTCAAAATAATCATACGGGTGGACGGTTATTATTCATTGCCAGCTTTTAAGCACAAATTTGCTAAATTTTATGAAATTCTAATTGAAAAGCGTTTAGCGTCACGTGATGTTAGCTTAAGCAAGTAACGTAAATAATGATGATTGATGCGACTGTACCGAGTGCATGCGGGTGATGACAAGAAACTATTAATCTAGATTCCATGGCGTTACTATAAAAGAAGTTATTAACACTGTTTTAGAGAGAAAAAACTATCACCATATATTTTAAAGAATGTGGTTGGTTCTGTGAAGTAAAGATCTGTTACGAATAATGGGGATGCGATCCTAAAGGGTTGTTGGTTACTATCGAGTGTCACTTTCTTACTTGCTGTGTCTGTTGGTGTGAATTGACAAAAAGTCATGATATCTAATCAAAAACACTTTAGGTGTGAAATAAATGTGCGGCCAAAAAAGGATTGAGTGTGCGATCTAAAGGAATGAAATTAAAATTGGCGGCTAAACTGGTAGCTACACCTATAGCATTGATAAGAATTTTATAGCAAATATTCATTCATTAGTTAGCCAGGCCCCGTTGTTTTGTTCAGCTTGTGGCATGATGGTGGTTAAAACAAAATACGTGGCCTAGCTAACTAATGAACGGATATTTGCTGTAAAATACTTATCAATGCTATAAGTGTAACTGCCAGTTTGGCCTCCAATTTGTATTTCATTTCTAAAAATCGCGCACTCAATCCTGTTTTGATCGCACCATTGTTTCACACCTAAGGTGTTTTTTGATTAGATATATGTATATATAGAAAAATACTCAAAATTAAACCATTACCACAAGAGCAAATCAGCAACAACCCAAATATTAAGACAAAGGTGCCACTATTTTT
>NW_013759981.1:0-1063 GCF_000517525.1 Limulus polyphemus
TCAGGAAATGTTCTATCGTCGATAACAGTCACATCAGTGGTAGTAACTTCATCAAGAGCTTCACAGTTTCCCTTCTCAAAACTGAGAAGAGTTTCTTCTTCGACATTGGCTTTTTCAGGTGACACATCTTCAGCAGCGTCATTTGTTCTGTTGTTCACTTCATCCCAACTGAAATGTCCTGGACCGTGATGACACCAAAGCCTGTTGGCATGCACCACCTTTGGCTTACCTCAACGACCACATTTTATCCGGAAAGTCACGTCTGAGAGACGATCCAATATGTCATATGGGCCTTCCCATGGAGAAGACAACTTAGGAGACTTCCCTTTGGTCTTCCTGGGATTATACAACCATACCTTGTCTCCTGGTACAAAGCTGACTTCAGTAGATCTCTTATCATAAGTTATATTCATCGAATCAGCAGACGTTTTCAAGTTTGAATGCACTTGATGGTGAATATCATCCATCCTTTCCAATAACACTTTCACAAACTCCGACACATTCTCAGGCAACTCCACATAAGGTGGGCGTCCTGTTAACAGATCCATTGGCAACCAAAGTTCCCGACCAAACATCAACTTTGATGGAGTGTATCCAGTGGTTTCATGCTCTATGGTCCTATAGGCCATCAACAGTGGGGGAAGTAAGACATCCCAGTCATCTTGGCGGCTATTACAAAACTTTGCCAATTCCTGTCCTAGTGTCCAGTTGTACTTTTCTACCATCCCATCATACTGTGGTTGCAGTGGCATTGTCCTGGTTATTCGGATGCCAAACAATTTGCAGCATTCTTGGAACACAGCTGATTCAAAGTTACAGCCTTGATCTGAATGCAGTTCATATGACATACCAAATCTGAAGATGAAATCACTAATAGCCGAAGCTACAGTTGTAGCTTCCTGATTTGGTATTGCATATGCCTCAGGCCACTTGAGAGTAGCCGTCGACATTGCTGGTCCTCTGCCCCAAACTCGTGCTGGAAACAAGTACATTTGTGTGGTGATGGATTATTTCATTTTCCATTGGTGCACCAACTTGATATAACTTCATTGGAGCACGTCCC
>NW_013759982.1:0-1723 GCF_000517525.1 Limulus polyphemus
AGTTTGTGAAGGACTTTGCAATTATAGCTGCTCCACTACATGATTTGACCAAAAAAGGCCAGAAATTTGAATGGACAATTTCTTGCCAGCATGCTTTCAAGACATTGAAAGAAAAATTGGCCTCAGCTCCACTTTTAAAGCTTCCAGATCCCTCACTGCCGTACATACTGGATTGCGATGCTAGTAATGTCGGAATTGGAGAAATGTTGTCTCAGAAAGAGGGCGAAAACGAACATGTGGTGGCCTACTTCAGTAGGGTCCTGAGTCGACCAGAGAGGAACTACTGTGTAACACAGAGGGAACTACTTGCTATAGTAAAGAGTCTGAAATATTTCCATCCTTACCTCTATGATGCCAGGTTTACCATCAGGACAGATCATGCTGCATTATGCTGGTTAAGATCATTAAAAAACCCAGAGGGACAAATGGCACATTGGATCGGAAAGATAGACCAGTATAATTATGATATTGAATACAGAGAAGGAAAATCTCATTAAAATGCGAATGGACTGAGCCGAAGACCCTGCAAAAATGACTGCAGACATTGCTAACCAGGTGCCATCAAGCTGAAGTCAAAGTGACTGAAGGAGTTGGTGATGGTGAAGGGGATCCAGGTACAGATATTAAAGCAGAGCAGGAGAAAGTGTTTTGCACACTGCTTGGGAGAAGGTGTCTATCTTAAGCCCTGTGACAAAGAACTATTGGGTACAATGGGACCAGTTGAAGCTTGAAGATAGTATTCTTCTTTGGAGATGGGAAAGTGACGACTTGGCAAACAGTTATACCGAGAAAATTACGAGAAGTTGTGCTGTGTCAATCTCATGATAGTTTAACAGGAGGACATCTCGGAGTTAAGAAGACATTGAGTCACCTACGACACAGATTTTACTGGATAGGTATGAGACAAGATGTGGAAGAATGGTGCAGAACATGCGCACGTCCCTTATGCTTGGGTCCCCTTTTAGCACAACATGTACTTCCAATGAAGTTATATCAAGTTGGCGCACCAACAGAAAGAGTAGCCGTTGACATTGCTGGTCCTTTGCTCCAAACTTGTGCTGGAAACAGGTACATTTGTGTGGTGATGGATTATTTCACCAAGTGGCCTGAGGCATATGCAATACCAAATCAGGAAGCTACAACTGTAGTTTTGGCTATTAGTGATTTCTTCTTCAGATTTGGTATGCCATATGAACTGCATTCGGATCAAGGCCGTAACTTTGAATCAGCTGTGTTTCATGAATATTGCAAGTTGTTTGGCATACGAAAGACCAGGACAATGCCACTTCCCCCACAGTCTGATGGGATGGTAGAAAAGTACAATTGGACACTGGGACAGGAATAGGCAATGTTTTGTAATAGCCACCAAGATGACTGGGATGTCTCACTTCCTCCACTGTTGATGGCCTATAGAACAGCAGAGCATGAAGCCACTGGATACACTCCAGCAAAGATGATGTTTGGTCGGGAACCTCGGCTGCTAGTGGACCTGATAACAGGACACCAACCTTATGAAGAGTTGCCTGAAAATGTGTCAGAGTTCGTGAAAGTGTTATCTGAAAGGATGGATGATATTCACCATCAAGTGTGTTCAAACTTGAAAACGTCTGCTGATTCAATGAAGCTATGTTATGATAAGAGATCTACTGAAGTCAGCTTTGTACCAGGAGACAAGGTGTGGTTGTTTAATTCCAGGAAGACCAAAGGGAAGTCTCCTAAGTTG
>NW_013759983.1:0-933 GCF_000517525.1 Limulus polyphemus
GAAACAGTAACACTTTATTTGTTCTTCGAATTTTGTTTTTTCTTTTCTTCTGATTTGCATGTTTCGTTTGCAATCGATCAATTGTTCAGGCTCCATTGACTCTTAACATCATCTAGAATTGTTACTTCCAGAATAAATTGAACTCCAATAGCAGCATATATTTATGCAAAACTAACAGGATAACATTTGTACAACAGTTCTACAAAGAATTCAAAAGAAGAGGTATTATGTGAAGTAATGATACTTTACGTCTAATTTGCAAAAGTTAACAGTCTCACCATGAAAAAGATATGCACGACAATGGGGACAGATCTTATTCATCTGTCCAACATCAGCAGAGAGGTCACGTCGTTGAGGTCTCCTTGCTTTATTTCTAACGTTTTGTTGGTAGAGACGTTCAGCTCTTTTAGTATCTGATTCTTGAACTCTTCTGTTGTTGGTCCTATCTCTCTGATCATTGAGACGTTCAGCTCTTTCCTTCTCCATTTCGTCGTTCCTTCTATCGATGTGCCTTTCCAGATGTTGTTATTGGCGTTCAGCCCTTTCCTCATCAGTTTCTCCGACTCTCCTTAATCGCGCTCTCTTGGACCAACCAGAGCCTCTCTTTCTTCCTCGTCGAGGCATGATCTAAGAAGAAAATGCATGCATTAAATTAGATTGCCAATATATTATCGGTGCAGGAAATCATGTTATCAACTCACCCAATCAAGGTCGCCTTTCGTCACGAAAAGATTGGCAAATCTTATTTACAGTTGAGTCAAATCGTCCTGAAAATAAAAATAACAGATAATGGTAATGTTATTCATGGTTTATGAGAACGTAATTGCTATAAAAAACAAAAAAAGCTATTTCAGAAAAACATTTCATACTTACTTGCTCAAATTACTGCAAGAAACAGCAAAACTTGATAACTGATACACTACGAAATTCAAC
>NW_013759984.1:0-934 GCF_000517525.1 Limulus polyphemus
AGTATGGGGTTACACATTCAGTAACTAGAGTTACATCTAAGTGTTCAAAGAGTAGTTGTACCAAGTAAGGCTAAAGATGAGTATGGTGGTTATAAAATCGGTAACTAGAGTTACACCTAGGTGTTCGTGGAGCTGTTGTACCAAATAACGCTAAAGATGAGTATGGTGATTATAAATTCGGTAACTAGAATTATACCTAGGTGTTTATGGAGTAGTTGAAACAAGTAAGGCTAAAGATGAGTATGGTGGTTATAAATTCGGTAACTTGAGTTACACCTAGGTGTTCGTAGAGTTGTTGTACCAATTAACGCTAACGATGAGTATGGTGGTTATAAATTCGGTAACTAGAGATACACCTAGGTGTTCGTGGAGTTGGTGTACCAAATAACGCTATAGATGAGTTTGGTGATTATAAATTCGGTAACTATATTTACACCTAGTTGTTCATGGAGTAGTTGTGCCAAGTAAAGCTAAAGATGAGTATGGTAATTATAAATTCGGTAACTAGAGTTTCACCTAGGTATTCGTGGAGTTTTTGTACCAAATAACGCTACAGATGAGTATGGTGGTTACAAATTCTGTAACTAGAGTTATACCTAGGTTTTCATGGAGTAGTTGTACCAAGTAAGGCTAAAGATGAGTATGATGGTTATAAATTCGGTAACTATAGTTACATCTAGGTTTTCATGGAGTAGTTGTGTCAAGTAAGGCTAAAGATGAGTTTGGTTGTTACAAATTTAGTAACTATAGTTACATCCAGGTGTTCGTTGAGTTGTAGTACCAAATAACGCTAACGATGAGTATGTTTGTTACAAATTCGGTAACTAGAGTTACACCTAGGTGTTCGTGGAGTTGATGTACCAAAAAACGCTAACGATGAGTATGGTGGTTATAAATTCGGTAACTAGTGTTACACCTACGTGTTCGTGGAGAT